>NW_028318245.1:7540000-7690000 GCF_062004578.1 Staurois parvus | reverse complement strand
ATCCTAGGAGTAGACCTGCACAGCCACTTACCCACGGTTCACATCTCCGCGTTCTGCGCGGGCACGAGAGCCCGTTCATTTGAATGGACTCCCGTGCCCCGGGACACGCAGGGAAGAAGTCCCTGCACTTCTTCTGAAAACGCAGCCGAGGTTCCCAGTACGGTTGCGATTTCCAGTGCGGGTGGCGTGCCATTGGAATTAATGGCACCCGCCCATTGGTCCGCATTCCTCTGTGCGGGTGGTGCTGCGGATCCACACAAAAATCCGAGCAGCAGCACCACCCGCACAGAGGAATGCGGACCAATGGGCGGGTGCCATTAATTCCAATGGCACGCCACCCGCACTGGAAATCGCAACCGTACTGGGAACCTCGGCTGCGTTTTCAGAAGAAGTGCAGGGACTTCTTCCCTGCGTGTCCCGGGGCACGGGAGTCCATTCAAATGAACGGGCTCTCGTGCCCGCGCAGAACGCGGAGATGTGAACCTGCACAGATATGAACCTAGCCTTAGAGCTGCCCGAGCCCCACTTGTGTTGAGTGGTTTTGGGAGGTGGCGCTCTAGAACAATTGATGTTTGCTTAGTCCATCTTTTAGGAAAAAATAATCCCCCCCCCCCAAAAAAAAAAGAGTCTATAAATTTCTTTTTTTTTTTTTTTTTATATACTTTTTTGGGGCAGAGTTTAAATTAGTATTTTTTTTTTTCCAAACAATTTAATTAGTATTTTTAATGTTTTTGCCCTTACTTTTTTTTTTTCCCCCAGCATACACAAAACCAAGAAAGGGGTACATGAGGAAACCGTACAAAAAGTGGTGGTCTCCCGTGAAGAACCATGGAGTCGGCCATAAGGTAGCAGCCCGCCGTAAATTGTTTCCTAAAGTTGCATTTCATTTTTGATATGTGATTTGTGGAGGAAGCCATGTTTGCTCATTACATATTCAGACTGTGCTTCTTGCTCCGCAGCCCTGCTCAGTGGTTACGTTTTTATGGTTCCCTGTTTTCCATGCATGCTGTGTGTGGACAAGTCACACCATTTTTAGTCCTGGTGTTCTCTCAAAGTGGCTTATGCTGAAGTTTATTGAAATTGACACCAAAAAACAAATGGGGTGCTCAAGGATGACACAAAGGTATAATAAACTTGCATATAATAGAAAATATATTTACCACTTACTTTCCGCCCTATAGTAGTTTTACTGCTATAGGACAGACTCTCTGTGCAAAATCACATTATATTTATATATATTTTACATACCGTTCTATGTTTACATAGGCACAGCCCTGTTGCGACAGGGGAAAAGTGATCGATCGCGTGTCCCTGTAGAGCTGGGAACACAATCCATCGCTTCCTCTGGTACCAGCACCATCTAGTGTTACACAAGCACCCATCTAACCCTTTGATCACCCCAAGTGTTAACCTGTCCCTGATAGTGTCATTAGTACAGTGATCAGTGTCTGTTTTTAGCACTGATCACTGTATTGGTGTCACTGGTTCCCACAAAATGTCAGTGTGTCATTAAAATGTCATAAGAAAACATGAAGTTGTACAAACAATAAAAGATTTAAAAACAAAAAAATTAGTAACTTGTATCTCCTATTGAGTTTGTTTTGCGAAATTCGTACTCTATAGGAGATACAAGTTACTAATTTTTTCTTTTTTTTTATCTTTTATTGTTTGTACAACTTCATGTTCTCTTACGACATTTTAATGAATGTTACATTAAAAATATTTTCTATTATATGTAAGTTATACCTGTGGGTCATCCTTGAACACCTTATTTGTTTACTTATTTCTTGTGTCAATTTTAATCAGTTTTGTAATTTGATGACCTTTTCAGATGATCATAGGTTGATGACACATACACTATATTGCCACAAGTATTGGCCCGTCTGCCTTTCCACATACATGAACTTTAATGCCCCCCCAGTCTTAGTCCGTAGGGTTCAATATTGAGTTGGCCCCGCCCTTTGCAGCTATTAACAGCTTCATCTCTTCTGGGAAGGCCGTCCACAAGGCTTAGGAGGGTGTCTATGGGAAGGTTGGACCATTCTTCCAGAAGCACATTTGTCAGGTCAGGCACTGATGTCGCGGGAGGAGGCTTGGCTCGCAGTCTCCACTCTAATTCATCCCAAAGGTGTTCTATGGGGTTGAGGTCGGGACTCTGTGCAGGCCAGTCAAGTTCCTCCACCCCAAACTGGCTCCTCCATGTCTTTATGGACCTTGCTTTGTGCACTGGTGTGCAGCCATGTAGGAACAAGAAGGGGCCATCCCCAAACTCTTTCCACAAAGTTGGGAGCATGAAATTGTCCAAAATGTCGCCTTAAGAGTTCCCTTCACTGGAACTAGGGGGCCAAGTCCAACCCCTGAAAAACACCCCACACCATAATCCTCCCTCCACCAAACTTTACACTTGGCACAATGCAGTCAGGCAAGTACCGTTCTCCTGGCAACCGCCAAATCCAGACACGTCCATCGGATTGCCAGACAGAGAAGCGTGATTGTCACTCCAGAGAACACGTCTCCACAGCTCTAGAGTCCAGTGGTGGCATGCTTTACACCACGGCATCCGACGCTTTGTATTGCACTTGGTGATAGAAGGCTTGGATGCAGCTGCTCGGCCATGGAAACCCATTCCATGAAGGTCTCTATACACTGTTGTTGGGCTCATCTGAAGGCCACACCAAGTTTGGAGGTCTTTAGCTATTGACCTACCACTTGGTGGCTGAGTTGCTGTTGTTCCCAGTTGCTTCCACTTTGTTATAATCCCACTAACAGTTGAGTGTGGAATATTTAGTAGCCAGGAAATGTCATGGATGGACTTATTGCCCAGGTGGCCACCTATCACGGGACCACGCTTGGAGTCACTGAGCTCCTGAGAGCGACCCATTCTTTCACCAATGTTTGTTGAAGCAGTCTGCATGCCTTGGGGCTTGATTGTATACACCTGTGTCCATGGAGGGGATTGAAACACCTGAATCACATGATTGGGAGGGGATTGGAACACCTGAATCACATGATTGGGAGAGGATTGGAACACCTGAATCACATGATTGGGAGGGGATTGGAACACCTGAATCACATGATTGGGAGGGGATTGGAACACCTGAATCACATGATTGGGAGGGGATTGGATTACCTGAATCACATGATTTGGAGGGCAGGCCCAATACTTTTGGCAATATAGTGTATATCCCCCATACTATTGTTGGTTTTCTTATGCTGAAGTTTGTTTTATGGCACCAAAAGGATGAAAATCCTGTCCGCTACACCAGTGTGTATGGCTAAGCCACCAATGTGCATTAGTTAAGCCTTTTATTTTGCTAGTGAAAAATGGCATACAAGTAATGAAAATGAAACATATTTTTGAAAAGGGTAAATTCTATCCCCCTCTGTATCCAATGCCTTGTCACATGACCGTGTCCAGAAGCGTCTTTCAGAAACTCGTCTCCATAAGCTGTGTTTGGAAATCTCCCTTTTAGCCAGAGTCTTGGCCACGCTGCGTTTTGGTTTTTGCTTCAGTAAGGTGGACCCCCGTTAAAGGAATGGCACACTATTTCGGGTCCAGTTTCAGGATTCCAGCATCCGTTTATTTGGTGGGCTCCATAATGGGTCATTTTATTCCTGGTGATCCTTCTAGAGCCCAAAGTGAAATTCCCTGGCAAGGACATAGTCTCTTTTTGTTTTCATTTGCTGTAGAGTGATTGGGCTTTACTGTTCCTCTTATCGCCATGCGGCAACACTAGTAGATGGTTCACGTTATTTGACGCTATAGACATGGAACAGCACAAAAAAAAAAATGTAAGACCCATGTGAAAGATGACCTATTGGTCAAAGTAATAAGTCACGTCTCAAAGTGACTCTACTACTTGTATTTGTTAGATGAAATATGTGAGGAAGAGGTTGCCCTCCGAATACATCATGAATCCAGAATTCCTGAAAGAATTCATCAGTATGTACCGCTCCTTCCCCTGCCTGTGGAACGTCAAGTTCGCGGACTACTCCAACAAGCAGAAGCGGATGAAGGCCTACGAGCAGCTCGTGCAGCTGTGCCGCACCGTGTGCCCAACGGCCAACGTCCAGTTCGTCAAGCACAAGATCGCCAACCTGCGGACTGTCTTCAAGAAGGAGTTCAACAAAGTCCAGGTGTCCAAGAGGACCGCCGCATGCGCCGCCGACGTCTACGTGCCGAGGCTCTGGTATTTCGACCTGCTGAAGTTCACGTTGGGACTGGACATGCCGGAGGATGGCAGCACACTGAACCTGTCCGATACGCCCAGTATGGTCAGCCTACCCAGCACGCCCTCTATGCTGAAGATGCCTGACACACCAGAACCTCAGGATTTACGAATGGAGGAGGAAGTCAAGGTGAACTCTGAAATTCTGGAGGAATCTACAAATGTGTCTCAGGTGGGAACTAAATGCATTGATGCAAAAAAAAATACACTCCGCCCTTTTTTGTGTTTTTTTTTTTTTAATTGCTCCCATGAAGGGTTGACCATATCCATCAGTTTGCCATCCCGAAAACACATTCCTCCTATTGTAAAGCCTAACATTCCACAGTAGTGGGTATACAACAAAGGGAAGGGAAGGAGGTATGGGCCCCTTGTTCTCTACATTCTTATATGGAGAAATTCTCTGTTGCCATTACATAGACATGCTCCTTGTCCATACTGTCTAGGTCAGGGGTGGGCAACCTTCAAGAGGTAGAGATCTACCTAAACAACATGGAAGAGATCAAAGCTCTCCAGGGTTCGGCAACTAGCAAGCCCCCAATAAACCGTAAGGATGGCATGAAGAATACTTCTCAAACAAACATCAGTTTAAATATATATAATCTCTTAAGTGAGAAACATTCACTTAGATTTACAATGTTTTTTCATACTAGGGTTTAGTTGACCAATGCACAAATCTGAAACAGAAGTCCACCGTAAAGACCTAAAAAGCGCCAATGCAGGATGACTTGCGTGACTAATTTCTGGTCTGTTTGGCCTCAATGCTGGCCTGGCTGCAGGATGTAGGGCACTGTATAGAAGTCAGTAGTAGGTAGGGCACTGTACAGAGGTCAATAGGATATAGAGTAGTGTACAGGGGTCAGTAGTAGATAGGGCAGTGTCCAGAGGTTAGTGGGAGGTAGGGCAGGGTCCAGAGGTCAGTAGGGTGTAGGGCAGTGTCCAGAGGTCAATAGGATGTAGGGCAGGGTCCAGAAGTCAGTAGGAGGTAGGGCAGTGTCCAAAGGTCAGTAGTATGTAGGGCAGTGTCCAGAGGTCAGTTGGGTGTAGGGCAGTGTCCAGAGATCAGTAGGGTGTAGGGCAGGGTCCAGAGGTCAGTAGGAGGTAAGGCAGTGTCCAGGGGTCAATAGTAGGTAGGGCAGTGTCCAGAGGTCAGTGGGCTGTAGGGCAGTGTCCAGAGGTCAGTGGGCTGTACGGCAGTGTCCAGAGGTCAGTAGGCTGTAGGGCAGTGTCCAGAGGTCAGTGGGCTGTAGGGCAGTGTCCAGAGGTCAGTGGGCTGTAGGTCAGTGTCCAGAGGTCAGTAGATTGTAGGGAAGGGTCCAGAAGTCAGCAGGAGGTAGGGCAGTGTCCAAAGGTCAGTAGGATGTAGGGCAGTGTCCAGAGGTCAGTTGGGTGTAGGGCAGTGTCCAGAGGTCAGTAGGGTGTAGGGCAGGGTCCAGAAGTCAGTAGGAGGTAGGGCAGTGACCAGGCTGTTCAATAGTATGTAGGGCAGTGTGCAGAGGTCAGTAGGGTGTAGGGCAGGGTCCAGAAGTCAGTAGGAGGTAGGGCAGTGACCAGGGGTCAATAGTAGGTAGGGCAGTGTCCAGAGGTCAGTGGGCTGTAGGGCAGTGTCCAGAGGTCAGTGGGCTGTAGGGCAGTGTCCAGACGTCAGTGGGCTGTAGGGCAGTGTCCAGAGGTCAGTGGGCTGTAGGGCAGTGTCCAGAGGTCAGTGGGCTGTAGGGCAGTGTCCAGAGGTCAGTGGGCTGTAGGGCAGTGTCCAGAGGTCAGTAGGATGTAGGGCAGGGTCCAGAAGTCAGTAGGAGGTAGGGCAGTGTCCAAAGGTCAGTAGGATGTAGGGCAGTGTCCAGAGGTCAGTTTGGTGTAGGGCAGTGTCCAGAGGTTAGAAGGGTGTAGGGCAGTGTCCAGAGGTCTGTAGGGTAGGGTTCAGAAGTCAGTAGGAGGTAGGGCAGTGTCCAGGGGTCAGTGGGAGGTAGGGCAGTGTCCAGAGGTCAGTGGGAGGTAGGGCAGTTTCCAGGGGTCATTGCGAGGTAGGGCATTGTCCAGGGGTCAGTAGGATGTAGGGCAGTGTCCAGGGGTCAGTGGGAGGTAGGGCAGTGTCCAGGGGTCAGTGGGCTGTAGGGAAAGGTCGAGAGGTCAGTAGGAGGTAGGGCAGGGTCCAGAGATCAGTAGGATGTAAGGCAGTGTCCAGAGTTCAGTAGGATTTAGGGCAGTGTCCAGAGGTCAGTAGGAGGTAGGGAAGTGTACAGGTGTCAGTAGGAGGTAGGGCAGGGTCCAGAGGTCAGTAGGATTTAGGGCAGTGTGCAGAGGTCAGTAGGATTTAGGGCAGTGTGCAGAGGTCAGTAGGATGTAGGGCAGTGCGCAGAGGTCAGTAGGATGTAGGGCAGTGTGCAGAGGTCAGTAGGATGTAGGGCAGTGTGCAGAGGTCAGTAGGATGTAGGGCAGTGCACAGAGGTCAGTAGGATGTAGGGCATTGTCCAGAGGTCAGTAGGAGGTAGGGAAGTGTACTGGTGTCAATAGGAGGTAGGGCAGGGTCCAGAGGTCAGTAAGATGAAGGGGAGTGTCCAGAGGTCAGTAGGATGTAGGGCAGGGTCCAGAGGTCAGTAGGATGTAGGGCAGTGTCCAGAGGTCAGTAGCAGGTAGGGCAGGTTTAGTGGTGTCTGGGGTAAGGAAGGAGCGTATTTTGGCGATATTGCGGAGGTGGAGCCTGCATGTGTTTGTGAGTGATTTGACATGAGGTTGGAAGGAGAGGTTAGAGTCCAGAATGACTCCAAGGACTTTGGCTTGCGGGGCGGGATTGATGGTGGTGATGTTAGTAGTGATGGATAGGATGGGGGGGGGGGGCGCGGGCAGGAGGGAAGACGAGAAGCTCGGTTTTGGAGAGGTTGAGTTTGAGGAAATGGAGCGACATCCAGTCAGAGATGTCGTTTAGGAGGTGAGTGATGCGGGCGGAGAAAGTGGAGGTGAGGTGAGGGGTGGAGAGGTAAATTTGAGTGTCATCAGCATAGAGATGGTAGTTGAAGCCGTGGGAGTGTATGAGTTTGCCAAGGGAGGAGGTGTAGATGGAGAAGAGAAGGGGTCCAAGGACAGAGCCCTGGGGGACCCCAACAGAGAGGGGGAGTGAGGGGGAGGTGGCACCATTGTAGGTGACACTGAAGGTGACACTGAAGGAGCGTCGGGATAGGTACGAGGAGAACCAGGAGAGAGCGGTGTCTCTGATGCCAAGGGAGAGTAGTTTATTAAGGAGGAGGGGGTGGTCAACTGTGTCGAAGGCCGCGGAGAGGTCCAGGAGGAGGAGGACAGAATAGTCGCCTTTGGCTTTGGCGGTTAGTAGGTCGTTGGTGATTTTGAGGAGGGCGGTTTCGGTGGAGTGTAGGGGACGGTAGGGTGTCCAGAGGTCAGTAGGGTGTAGGGCAGTGTCCAGAGGTCAGTAGGGTGTAGGGCAGGGTTCAGAAGTCAGTAGGAGGTAGGGCAGGATGCCCTACAGGATGTGGATCAGGATGTGGATCAGTGGGAGGTAGGGCAGTGTCCAGGGGTCAATAGTAGGTAGGGCAGTGCCCAGAAGTCAGTGGGCAGTAGGGCAGTGTCCAGAGGTCAGTGGGCAGTAGGGCAGTGTCCAGAGGTCAGTGGGCAGTAGGGCAGTGTCCAGAGGTCAGTGGGCTGTAGGGCAGTGTCCAGAGGTCAGGGGGCTGTAGGTCAGTTTCCAGAGGTCAGTGGGCAGTAGGGCAGTGTCCAGAGGTCAGTGGGCTGTAGGGCAGTGTCCAGAGGTCAGGGGGCTGTAGGTCAGTTTCCAGAGGTCAGTGGGCTGTAGGGCAGTTTCCAGAGGTCAGTGGGCTGTAGGGCAGTTTCCAGAGGTCAGTGGCCTGTAGGGCAGTGTCCAAAGGTCAGTGGGAGGTAGGGCAGTTTCCAGGGGTCATTGCGAGGTAGAGCAGTGTCCAGGGGTCAGTAGAATGTAGGGCAGTGTCCAGGGGTCAGTGGGAGGTAGGGCAGTGTCCAGGGGTCAATAGTAGGTAGGGCAGTGTCCAGAGGTCAGTAGGAGGTAGTGCAGGGTCCAGAGGTCAGTAGGCTGTAGGGCAGTGTCCAGAGATCAGTGGGCTGTAGGGCAGTGTCCAGAGGTCAGTGGGCTGTAGGGCAGTGTCCAGAAGTCAGTAGGAGGTAGGGCAGGGTCTAGAGGTCAGTGGGAGGTCGGGCAGGGTCCAGAGGTCAGTAGGATGTAGTGCAAGGTCCAGAGGTCAGTAGGATGTAGGGCAAGGTCCAGAGGGCAGTAGGATGTAGGGCAGGGTCCAGAGGTCAGTAGGATGTAGGGAAGTGTCCAGAGGTCAGTAGGATGTAGGGCAGTGTCCAGAGGTCAGTAGGATGTAGGGCAGTGTCCAGAGGTCAGTAGAATGTAGGGCAGTGTCCAGAGGTCAGTAGAATGTAGGGCAGTGTCCAGAGGTCAGTAGGATGTAGGGCAGTGCGCAGAGGTCAGTAGGAGGTAGGGCAGGGTCCAGAGGTCAGTAGGATGTAGGGCAGTGCGCAGAGGTCAGTAGGAGGTAGGGCAGGGTCCAGAGGTCAGTAGGAGGTAGGGCAGGGTCCAGAGGTCAGTAGGATGTAGGGCAGAGTCCAGAGGTCAGTAGGATGTAAGGTAGTGTAGAGGCCACCTGTTTGTAGGGCAGATTATAGGGGTCAGCAGTGCAGAGGGGGTCAGTAGAGCAGTGGAGGGTCAGTAGGGCACAGATTTGAATGTACAGCAGCCAAAACAGGGCAGACATTTAATTCACATGCAGAACAGGGAAGTGCTGGCTACACACTAATACTCTTTCTTCTGGTGCGCTGATCTCTGCCCCCTCCTCATTTGTCCATCCGCAGTGATACCGTACACAAGGGCCTGGTATGGACTTGACAGGAGAGGGTGGGGTCAGCGTTGCACACGAGGTATGTTCCTTCCCCGCACCTCTCTGCACATGTGGCAGGAGCAGTTTAGCCCGGGGGGTCGGTAAGCCAGGGACACAATCTTCCCATAACCTGGCTGCGATCGATGGGTAGATGGTGATCCTGCCAACCCCTGGTCTAAGTCTTGGAGTTTAATGTTTCAAAGTTTGTTATGTCCTAATGCAAAAAAAAAAAAAAGATTTCAGTATATCATCATTGTGAATGGTGGGGTGGGGATTTTTTTGTTGGTTTTGTGGAGATATCTGCAGATGGTCTTATCCTGGTAGACAGATTGAGAACCGCCAGCCTGTTATGGATTTCAGAGGACAGCAGGAGAGGGAAGGGGGGGGGGGAAATGAGAGGTAATTATAGATTGCTTCAAATATAAAGGCATCTTTGACCTCATATGAACTTGGTAAAGCACACTACAAGAGCTGGAGCGCAACCGTTCCACTGCTAGGCAGGGTGCCGGCATGAATGATCATCCAGAGAGCGCTGTGATTACCAGAGCTGCTCAGTCTGTGACGTTCCTTTTAAGCATATGAGATGAAAAGAGCGGCCTTGACCCCAACTCCAAACCCACTGATGCATTTCGCCCCAACTCCAAACCCACTGACGCATTTCACTACAAACCCCACTGACGCATTTCACCCCAACTCCAAACCCAATGACGCATTTCACCCCAACTCCAAACACACTGACGCATTTTGTCACAACTCCAAACCCACTGACGCATTTCGCCCCAACTCCAAACACACTGACGCATTTCACTATAAACCCCACTGACACATTTCACCCCAACTCCAATCCCACTGACGCATTTCGCCCCAACTCCAAACCTACTTACGCATTTTGCCCCAACTCCAAACACACTGACACATTTTGTTACAACTCCAAACCCACTGACGCATGTCACCCGAACTCCAAACCCACTGATGCATTTTGCCCCAACTCCAAACCCACTGATGCATTTCACCCCAACTCCAAACCAACTGACGCATTTCACCCCAACACCAAACCAACTGACACATTTCACACCAACTCCAAACCTACTGACGCATTTCACCCCAACTCCAAGCCCACTGATGCATTTTGTCACAACTCCAAACCCACTGACGCATTTTGTCACAACTCCAAATCCACTGATGCATTTCACCCCAACTCCAAACCGACTGACGCATTTCGCCCCAACTCCAAACCCACTGACACATTAAATCACAACTCCAAACCAACTGACGTATTTCTCCCCAACGCCAAGCCCACTGACTCATTTCGCCCCAACGCCAAACCAACTGATGCATTTTCTCCAACGCCAAACCCACTGAGGCATTTCGCCCCCACCCTCAGGACTTACGCGTAGAGGTAGGGGTCTGTTTAAAGTCATGCATGTGGCAGGTGATTTGTCTTATGTGAGTTGGAGACATGGGTATGATAAAAAAAAATTACTACTCTGCATAGGTAGGTGGCAGTTTTTCCAGGTGACCATTTTACCCGTAATGATTAGTAGGTGAAGGGGTGGGATGACACATATGGAAGAAAAATATACTTGAAATACTACAATTTTGGCCATATTCTATATATGTGTGTGCGTGCGTGTGTGTATATATATGTGGGTATATACATACACACACCCATACTGCATGTTGAAATGTGTTTTTATTACAAAATATATGAAATATTATATTTTAATATCATATTATAAATATGATAATATTAAAAATACATTTCAAATATACTGTATGTCTTTAAAAATACAAATCTACATTTTTGGAATGCATTTACAAATCTATGTAAAAATATATGTTAAAATTACTTTTTTTATATGTTAAAAAAAAAATCTGAAGAATATATTTAAAAAATATATATATTGAAAAATATATATTTTTAAAATACATTCTTCAAATATTTTTCATATACTTTATAATAAAAACACATTTCAACATGCAGTGTGTGTATGTATATGTGTGATATATATATATATTTATTTATTTATGTGTGATTGATATATATATATATATATATATATATATATATATACACACACACAAATATATATGTTGTATGTGTGTGTATATATATATGTGTATATATACATATGTATTTTTAAAGACATATAGTATAATGTATTTTTAAAAATATTTTTCATATATTTTGTAATAAAAATGCATTTCAACATGCAGTGTGTATGTATGTATATATATATATATATATATATATATATATATTTATTATTATTATACAGGATTTATATAGCGCCAACAGTTTGCTCAGCGCTTTACATTATAATGGGAGACAATACAGCAGCAATACAGTTCAATACAAGAGGGATAGGAGGGCCTGATCCTTGGAGCTTACAATCTAGGATATATATATATATATATATATATATATATATATATGAAATATATTGAATACTGCCAAAATTGTAGTATTTCAAATATATGTCAATATATTTTGGAAGAATATTTTAAAAATATATTTCAAATATATTTTTCTTCCATGTGGGGAATGACAGAATGGCTGGCCTTTTTACTACACCTGCAGATATGATTAGTTTTTTTTTGGAGGGTCTGGACACAAAAGAAAGTTGTTACTAAACAAAAGCCTCCATTCCGGCAAGAAAATTATCATGCGGGGCAAAAAAATGTAAAACACGGTTTAATTTCTAAGTTTTTTTTTTTTTTCTTTTTTTTATATAGGTGACCAGCAACAGCCAGTCAGACGAGGTGGAGTTTGAGATCCATGACGAAATCATGGCTTCCATCCGACGACAGCGGAAAAGAAAAATGTACAGTAACACTAGCGAAGAAGAACTGGGGGAGCGGCTGCTGACCCAAGCCGCGGCGCTCCTCACCAAGAACAATGACGAGTATGACGCGTTCGGCTTCATGGTTTCGTCCAAGCTCCGCAGGATGGACGAGCAGCAGAGACTGTTGGCCGAGGTCCTCATCATGGAAGTCCTATACAAGGGCATGTTAGGCCAGCTGACGGAAGACAGTCTCGTTTGCCAGTATCCTGGGCAGTTCTACCAGAACCAACCTTCGAGTTGACCGCTCTTCTGCCTCGGCGATGCCCACCCTCACCAAATAGCCCTGGTCAACCTCCCACACCTTTTTCATGAGGCTTTTCCAGGAAAAAGTTAAAAGTTTTCCACACTAAAAAAAAAAAAGGTGGGGGGGTTGTTAAGAGGTTTACAATTCACATCTCTCTTGGGGGTAAACTGACGAAATGTGGCTTAACCTGAGATCAGCCATGCTGAGGCAAGTTGAGAAGGTTCTGCCATAGGTGGCCTCCTCTTGGACTTCACGCAGCCCTCAGCGATCCTGTGCAACCTAATTTCCTGAGGTCTGTAAACCCCTCCCCCCCAACCCCCAGATGTGGAAACATTTTATACCTTTCCTGGAGATTCTTTCAACCCACAAATGAGGATGGATCAAGTTGAAGTATTTGTTTCTTTTTTTTAGTCTTCTTCTTTTGGAGAATGTTTAGATGGTAGAAGCCACTGTGAATGTTCCTCTACTTAAAGGGGTAGACTGATGTGTTCCATTAATGAGTAGACAGTGGTGAACTAAACCACCCAATGACTCAACTCTTGGTAAGTCTAGCAAAGCGATCTCCGCCCTCAAGTCTCCGAATCTGCCTCTTAAGGGATCCGAGAAGAAGGAAACCTCTTTTCATCATGACTTCATTCAGTGAGAACTCGGGCAACAGAGAACTTACCACAAGAGAATTCAAATTTCCCTTCTTGGGTGGACGTTGGGTTCTGATAGCTAAAATCTCATCCAAAGATATCCCCTTTTTTGATTGTTGTGGTTTTTATTTTATTTTTTTCTCTCTATATATCTCAAGATAGCCTTTCAACTGATCTACACCAGCAAGTATGCAAATTAATATATATATATATCTAAATAGAATAACTTTAGAATTAGAAGTTGCATCTAAAGACAGTAGGGAGGGTAGACACTGTGCTCTTTTCTTTTTGTTTTGTTTTTTTTGTTTTTTTTTGTTTTCCCTATGGTAACGTTTGGATAAGGTATAATCAGTCAGGTTTTCATGTGTTGTTATACTGTGGAGTATTAGCCACACCCTGCTGCTCTGTTAAGCCGGACCTCCTATTCTTGAGAAGCTCTAGGAGGTTGGGTTGTGAGAGTTAGGTGTGACAGGCTTTGATGTTCTGAGGGGACAAAGAAGAGAGCGGGACGTCAAAGGTAAGATGGGGGGAAATACAAAATTGAAGGTTAGAAAGACAGATTGGGCTTCCCAACACTAATTTCTTTCTTGTACAGTGAGGGACACAGGGGGGGCTGATCAAAGAGTGCAAAATCTGGTGTAGTCGTGCATGGTAGCCAATCAGCTTCTAACTTCAGCTTGTTCAATTAGGCTTTGACATTAAAACCTGGAAGCTGATTGGTTTCTATTCAGAGCTGCACCAGATTTTGCACTCTCCAGTTTTAGTAAATTTCCCCCACAAGTTTTTCACCTTCAGGATATTCGGGAATTCACGAGGTGGTGGTTCTTGTAGCCAACACCTCAGCAGGATGATTGTCTAAAGCGGTTTCCCCTATCCGATAAGGAACATGTTTTGATCTTGTTGAGGTCTAGGACTTCCTTCTTACCTGTGGTGGTCTCTGACTTTTACCTTAACCAGGCCATCGTTCTTCCATCCCTCTCTTCAAAACCAGTTTACCCCAAGGAACCTTCACTCCATTGTCTAGATGTGGTTTGGGCTGTAAGAGTGGTCTATCAACCGCTGATCCTTTTCAGGAAAACTGATTTCCTTTTTTTTTTTTTGTCCGGAAAAGTAGATTGCCCCCATAAGGGTTTGTTGGCTTCTCATTCCACCATTTCTCAGTGCTCAGATGGACCGTCATCCATGCTCATGGACTTTGGATCTGGTTCCACCATTTTCTTAACTAGGCCATCGTTCTTCCATCCCTCTCTCCAAAACCAGTCTACCCCAAGGAATCTTCACTCTATTGTCTAGATGTGGTTTGAGCTGTAAGAGTGGTCTCACTTCCACTTCTCCTTTCAGGAAAACTGATTCCCTTTTTTGTTACTTTAGAAGACCCACCCCCCATAAGGGTTAGCTGCCTTCTCGTTCCACCATTTCTCAGTGCTCATCATCCAAGCTAATGGACTTTTGATTGGGTTCCACCATTTCCCGTCAAAGCTCACTCCGTTAGGTCGGTGGGTACGTCTTTGACTTCTTATCATCAGATTACTGTTGCTCAGTTAGACAAGGCTGCCACCTGGTCTTCTGTTCACACATTTCTAAGTTCTAGCAGGTAAACATTGAGGCCTCATCCAGTGCCAGCTTTGGGTGTAAGGCATTTTGAGCTGAAGGCACTACCCAGTTTTCTGTTTGGTTTTTATAGGCCTGTGAACCTTTGTTTTGTGCATTGCCCACCCCTCAATTGGACTACTTTTGGACATCCCGAAGGTGAAGACTTCCTGATGGATTAAAAAGTAAATGGGATTTGCGTACTCCCTGTAAAATCCCTTTTTATAGGGAAACTGATTTCCTTTTTTTTTTTTTTCATAATAGTGGATGGCCCCCATAAGGGTTATCTGGCTTCTCATTCCACCATTTCTCAATGCTCAGGTGGACCGTCATCCAAGCTCATGGAATTTGAATCTGGTTCCACCATTTACTTAACTAGGCCATCATTCTTCCATCCCTTTCTCCAAAACCAGTCTAACCCAAGGAAACTTCACTCCATTGTCTAGATTTGGTTTGGGCTGTAAGAGTGATCTAACAGCCAACTGCTCCTTTCAGAAAAGCTGATTCCCTTTTTTGTTATTTTAGAAGACCCACCCCCCATAAGGGTTAGCTGCCTTCTCGTTCCACCATTTATCAGTGTTCATCATCCAAGCTAATGGACTTTGGATTTGGTCCCACCATTTCCCGTCAAGGCTCACTCTGTTAGGTCGGTGGGTGCGTCTTTGACTTCTTATCATCAGATTACTGTTGCTCAGTTAGGCAAGGCTGCCACCTGGTCTTCTGTTCACACGTCTTCTAAGTTCTGCAAGGTAGACATTGAGACCTTATCCAATGCCAGCTTTGGGTGTAAGGCATCTTGAGCTGAAGGCACCACCCAGTTTTCTGTTTGGTTTTTATAGGCCTGTGAACCTTTGTTTTCTGCATTGCCCACCCTTCAATTGGACTGCTTTTGGACATCCCGAAGGTGAAGACTTCCTGATGGACTAAAAAGTAAATGGGATTTGCGTACTTCCTGTAAAATATTTTTACAGTAATAGTGGATGGCCCCCATAAGGGTTTGCTGGCTTCTCATTCCACCATTTCTCAGTGCTCAGATGGACCAGCATCCAAGCTCATGGACTTTGGGTCTGGTTCCACCATTTCCTTAACTAGGCCATCGTTCTTCCATCCCTCTCTCCAAAACCAGTCTACCCCAAGGAAAGTTTACTCCATTGTCTAGATGTGGTTTGGGCTGTAAGAGTGATCTCACAGCCACTTCTCCTTTCAGGAAAACTGATTCCCTTTTTTGTTACTTTAGAAGACCCACCCCCCATAAGGGTTAGCTGCCTTCTCATTCCACCATTTCTCAGTGCTCATTATCCAAGCTAATGGACTTTGGATTTGGTCCCACCATTTCCCGTCAAGGCTCACTCCGTTAGGTCGGTTGGTGTGTCTTTGACTTCTTATCATCAGATTACTGTTGCTCAGTTAGGCAAGGCTACCCCCTGGTCTTCTGTTCACACATTTTCTAAGTTCTACCAGGTAGACATTGAGGCCTCATCCAATGCCAGCTTTGGGTGTAAGGCATCTTGAGCTGAAGGCACCACCCAGTTTTATGTTTGGTCTTTATAGAGCTGTGAACCTTTGTTTTCTGCATTACCCACCCCTCAATTGGACTGCTTTTGGACATCCCGAAGGTGAAGACTTCCTGATGGATTAAAAAGTAAATGGGATTTGTGCATTCACTTTAAAATCCCTTTTTTTTTTTTTTTGTTAGGTCCATTGAGGGACACTGGTCCCATCACTCTGGGTTTACGATCATGCACTCTGTTCTGTATTGCTACATCTTGGGATATACTGATAGTAGGTGAAATTACTCTGAGCTGATCCACAGTTCCAGTTCTCCTGCAGTATAACCGGAGGGTGAACTACTTCCTGTTTCCCTCAAGGTACTCCAAGAAATAGGAATTCTTGATGAGTACAAAAATATTATTACCTCTTTCTGCAGCCAAAAAGCCTTGGTTCCAAAGCAGTCCCTCCTATTCATAAATCATGCACTTACAAAGACGAGTGTATATGGAGAATAGATCTGAAACGCACAATGGATGTCTTTTCATAGCCTCTTGCATGTTATAGGGACCCAATGAAAACACAAAAAACTTTCTTGGAGCATTTCTAGATCATTTTCAATGACTGCAGCATAAAAAGGAAAAAAATCATCATTATCTTACAAAGGAGCTTGCTACACAATTGCTATATAAACGTTCATATATAAACGTTCATTATAAACGTTGGGGTTACAGTCTTCTGAGGTAAATCCTTGGAAGTGGAGGTAGACTTGCTGTCCCTAGCAACTGAACATTTTTTTTCCTCAGTTATAGTGTCCCATATTTATACATCATCATACTCTGCAGGCTTTGTCCCTTCAAAACTACCCCTTTTCAGTCTTTCAGTATATTATGGGAGAAATAGGGGATTTGAATGGTTGCTGTGGGCCAAGAGAACAGTCTTTCAATATTTAGTCCCCACCTCTGAGGAGCTTAGATTCCCTTTTCATTCTTCTAGTGCAGGGGTGTCAAACTGGCGGCCCTCCAGCTGTTGCCAAACTACAATTCCCATCATGCCTCTGCCTTTTGGGAGTCATGCTTGTAACTGTCAGTCTTGCAATGCCTCATGGGACTTGTAATTTGACAACAGCTGGAGGGGCATCAGTTTGACACCCCTGTTCTAGTGCATTCTAAGGCTGCTTTCAGACTGAGAAGTTTTTCAAGCGTTTTTGCGTTTAAAAAAAAAAAAGCGTCTGAAAAGCTCAAGAAAACTGCTTTCCTGTGTATGTGAATGTACATCTATGTATGTTTTCACACTGAGGCGTTGCGCTTGCGGTGCGGTGTAAAAACTCTTGCTTGCAGCATCTTTGGGGCATGTTTGGGAACTAAAAAAAAACGCCCTGAAAACGCCTTTTCGCATTGAAAGCAATGGAAAACGCCTGAAAAGCACCTCAAAGAAGCAATCTTGGTGCAGTTTTTAAGTCACATGTCCTTGAAAAAAAACACTCAGAAAGCACTGCAAAAGCATGGTAAAAACGCCTATGTGTATGCTAACAGTGTGAAAGTA
The DNA here is from genome assembly GCF_062004578.1 of Staurois parvus. NCBI lineage: Eukaryota > Metazoa > Chordata > Amphibia > Anura > Ranidae > Staurois > Staurois parvus. The sequence continues at coordinate 7,672,555 of NW_028318245.1, read as the reverse complement.
GTCAAAGGAAGAGGAGAGGGGAATCCTATTGGCCGCTATGGGCAGTGATATCCATTTTTTTTTTCTTTCAAATGCATCAAAGTTCTTTCATCCAAGCCTTTCTAGTCGAGTTCAAATGATGAAAGCAAATACTTTACTTAATTAAGAACCACCTATGAGGGCAGCAATGGGCACTGAAAAGTCCATCTTCATTTCATACTGTTACTACGCCTTTCTGAGTAGGCATTGAAGTTGTAAGCTAGAAAATGTTTTAGTTTTTTTGGTTGGGTTTTTTTTTTTTTTGTATTTTATTTTTTTGTTTTTAGTTTAACTTTGAGAAACTGTTATCTACTGCCATGTACGGTGAAGTAAACAGTAATACATTTAAAAGCAGAGGTCTTGATTTTGCAATAAAACTAATTTTGCGTAAATCTGTTTTTAGTGAATGCCCTCTAATGTTGAATGTTAAGGTTGCGGACGTTGATGAGATCACTTGGGGAAGATGGCTCATTCAGATTTGAAAATGTCAAGAAACTTCTATGGCGAGGCTAGGATCCAGTGATCGGGATGTAGGCCTTATGAGTTTTAATAAAACTTGTCGGGACCATTGGTGCTGTCAAAGCTTCTGTCCACTTCTGGAGCTGTTATTGCTTGATTTCTGTAAGGTTCCTCAACATGTCAATTTCAGCTTCCTTTTCTTGAAGGCCACCAGCTTTCAGGCTGATAAGGAAGTCTCACTGAGGTGGATAATGAGGAGGACTAGAAAAGCAAATGTTTATGGAAATAAAATAACACATTGTAAGATAAAATAAGGCTTTCAGCAGTTAAATGCCAATTTTCGGACCTGGATCACTTCGCCTCTCTCTTTTTTTTCCACAGCTATCCCTCTTCTGGTCCCAAATCTCCTTGTCCCCATTCCCTAACCACTACCAATCTTCTGGACATGGATTCCTCTGTCTCGCTCTCCTCCACAATTGCCCCAGTTTCACATTAATTGGTGTCCCCTCATTAATTCAAGTTTTCAGTTTATCTGTGTTTATTTGTTTCTCTGTGCATTATGTTCATTAGTGTACCCTTGTGTCCATATATTGGTTATGAGACTTCTGTGTGGGATGGAGACAGACATTCTTATGGGTAGGATGTAAACAGATTAAATCTGTGGCGACAAAGCACATCCTCCTTGGTAGGGTGGAATCTGAGGATATCCTTCTTGCTGTGACTGAGACAAAGGACAACCTCTTCAGTTTGTTGAGAACATCCTCCTGGGTGGAATGGAGATATAGGATATCCTCCTTCATAGGGCAGAAACAGAGGACATCCTCCTGGCTAGGATGGAGGCAAAACCATATGCTAGGTGGGGTGGAATAGAGGACATCCTCTTGGTTAGGATGGAGACATGACCATATCCTAGGTGGGATAGAAACATTAAATCTTTCTGAGTGGGGTGGCAACAAAGCACATCCTCCTTGGTAGAGTGAAGACTGAGGGCATTCTTCTGTTTGGGCTGAGACAAAGGACCGCTTCCTCGGTGGGTTGGGAACATCCTCCTGGGTGGGTTGGAGACAGAGAAAATCATCCTTTATAGGGTGGAAACAGGATGTCCTGGTTAGAATGGAGACAAGATCATATCCTGGGTGGGATGGAATAGAGGACATCTACCTGCTTAGAATGGAGACAATACCATATTGTGGGTGAGATGGAAACAGATGCAGTCTTTCTGGGTGGGATGGAGAGCACATCCTCCTTGATAGGGTGGAAACTGAGGATATCCTTCTTGCTGTGACTGAGACAAAGGACAACCTCTTCGGTTTGTTGAGAACATCCTCCTGGGTGGAATGGAGATATAGGATTTCCTTCTTCATAGGGTGGAAACAGAGGACATCCTCCTGGCTAGGTTGGAGGCAAGACCATATACTGGGTGGGGTGGAATAGAGGACATCCTCCTGGTTAGGGTGGAGACATGACCATATCCTAGGTGGGATAGAACAGACAAAACTTTCTGGGTGGCATAGAGACGGAGCACATCCTCCTTGGTAGGGTGGGGACTGAATACATGCTTCTTGTGTGGACTGAAACAAAAGACTGCTTCCTGGGTGGAATGAAATGGATGACAACCTCCTGGGTGAGATGGAGGCATAGGATATTCTCCTTCATAGGGTGGAAACAGAGGATATCCTCCTGGCTAGAATGGAGGCAAGACCATATCCTGGGTGGGATGGAGACTGAGGACATTTTTTCTTGTTTGGACTGAGATAAGGGATAGCTTACTGGGTGGAATGGAATAGAGGACATCCTCCTCCATGGGTTGAGAATATCCTGGGTGGTATGGAGACCTATTATATCCTCCTTCATAGGTTGGAAACGGAGGACATCCTCCTGGCTAGAATAGAGGCAAGACCATATACTGGGTGGGATGCAACAGAGGACATCCTCCTGATTAGGATGGAGACAAAAACATATCTTGCGTGGGATGGATCCGAGGCATCCTCCTGGTTAGGATGGAGATAAGACCATATCTTGGGTGGGATGGAAACAGATGATATTTTTTGGGTGGGATTGAGACAGCACATTCTCCTTGGTAGGGTGGAGACTAAGGTCATCCTTCTTGTTTGGACTGAGACAAAGGACTGACTCCTGGGTGGAATGGAATAGAGGACAGCCTGATCGGTGGGTTTAGAACAGGCATGTCCAAAGTCCGGCCCGCGGGCCATTTACGGCCCGAGGGTCGGTTTAATACGGCCCTCCATGTCAGTGTGTCTTATGGAGCGAATATGGAGCGGCCGGTCCGGTATTTCCACCGCGGCCGTGTCAGAATACCGGGCCGGCCGCTCAGCTCTGCAGCGGGACCTTACCTGTTCCTCTATCCAGCGGCGCGCTGTCTTCCCGGCTTCTGTAGTGTGGGCGCTGAGCATGACAGCCGGATGCCAAGTGCGCATGCGCAAGAAGCGGTGCTTTTTGTGAATGGTAAGGCGGTACCTGGGACACATGACAGATCCCAGAAGCCGCCGGACCAATCACAAAGCGCAAGTGCTTCTCGCTCATGCGCACTGGGCACCCGGCTGTCATGCCGAGCGCCATTACAGAAGCCGGGAAGACAGCGCGCGGCTGGATTGAGGAACAGGTAAGATCAAAGAACAACTGCGGAAGTAAGAGTGGGTACCTGTCAAATTCAGGTACCCGCTCCCCACCTCCCCAAAGGTCAGCAGTCATCTGTACTGTCCGCAGTCTCTGGTCATCCCTGTGCTGTCCGCAGTCTCTGGTCATCCCTGTGCTGTCCGCAGTCTCTGGTCATCCCTGTGCTGTCCGCAGTCTCTGGTCATCCCTGTGCTGTCCGCAGTCTCTGGTCATCCCTGTGCTGTCCGCAGTCTCTGGTCATCTCCTGTACTGTGTCTGCAGTCCATTAGTTCAGAATTTTTTTTTTCCTGTTTTCTGCCTCTAAAACCTAGGTGCGTCTTATGGTCAGGTGCGTCTTATACGGCGAAAAATACGGTAACTTGGCATAAAATAATTTATTTGCATTTAATTGTAATGGTTCAAAGAATGTTTGGAAAAATGTTCGGCCCTCCACCATGTTCACTTCATCCAATCTGGCCCTCTGTGAAAAAAGTTTGGACACCCATGGTTTAGAACATCCTCCTGGGTGATATGGAGACAGATTACATCCTCCTGGTAAGATGAAGACCAGGCCATATCCTGGGTGGGATGGAACAGAGGACATCCTCCTGGTTAGGACAGAGACAAGACCATATCCTGGGCTGGATAGAAACTGAGATAGAGGACATCATCCTTGATGGAGTGGAGACAGAGGACACCCTCCTGGTTAGGATGGAGACAAAGACCTCCTCTTAGGATGGAACAGAGGACATCATCATGGGTTGGACAGATACAGATGACTTTTTGTGGATCGGATGGAAACTGAGGACATCCTTGTGTTTTGGCATGAAGACAAGGACATCCTCCTGGGTGAGATGCAAGCAAAAAACATCTTCCTGAGTTGTATAGAGGCAGATGGAATTTTTCTGGGTAGGATGGAGACAGAAGACCTCATCCTTGATAGGGTGGTGACAGGTGACATCCTCCTGGTTAGAATGGACACAAGTGACATCCTCTTCCTTGAGATGGAAACAAAAGACATTCTCCTGAGTGGAAAGAAGTCACCCCACTGGATGGGTTAGAAATAGAGGATATCCTTCAAGGCAGGATAAAGAACATCCTTTTGGGTGTAATGAGGACGTTCTCTCTTGGGTCGTATGGAGAAACACCAAGCGGTACAGCTACAAATCTTATTTAACCGTTTTCTGAATCGTTGAACTTTCCATCCCTTTGCCTAAACAATTTTGCTTTGATCATACCATTTGGTTGTCACCTAATGCCCCTTAGACTCTGATCATATGACCAAAAAAAAAACTTGCATTTAAAAAAAACTCACATTGTTAAAAAAAAATGGCCTGGACAGGATTACAGAACATGGCAGCAATATTGCCAGCCTGTGGTCTATGCGTGGGATTGTTCTCGCAGGAGTGACAAAGACACTGCGGCAATGCAAGCAAGGCTTCGAACGTTGTCACCCCCCAAAAGATGAGCCACTGACACCATAGAAAGTGGTAGCAAAAGTTTTTTTTCCCCTTAAATAGCAGTAAAAAATACAGAAAACAATATGGTATAGGGGTTTAAAGGAACAAGAGCAACTATGCATTCATTTTGTTTTTGGGTGGATTTTACAAATATAACAAAAAGCTGTCAATGATAAGGAGTCAGTCAGTTATGCTGCAGTGAAGGGAGCCTATTGATAGAAGGAGAGAACAGAGTGATTGAAAGATACACTCGTCAATGTGCTGCTTCTCTTTCAGTGGTCTATGTCGGTGGTCCTTTGCTTGCTTTTATCCATCCCTTGGGGCACTATTTCGTCCACCAATACCAACAATGGGGCATTATTCCCTCCACTGACACCAATGATGAGGCACAATTCCTCCCAATGACACACCAATGGGGCCCAATTACCCCACTGATGGGGCACAATTCCTCCCACTGAAACCAACAATGGGGCCCAATGACCCCACTGATGGTGCACAATTCCTCCTTCTGACACCAATGATGGGGCACAATTCCAATGACACCAGCTATGGGGCACAATTCCTCCCAATGACACCAGCAATGGGGTCTATTGTCCCCACTGATGGGGCACAATTCCTCCCAATGACGGAGCACAATTCCTCCCAATGGACACCAACAATGGGGCCCAATGACCCCACTGATGGGGCCCAATTCCTTCCAATGACACCAATGATGGGGCACAATTCTTCCCAATGACACAACAATGGGGCCCAATGACTCCACTGTTGGTGCACAATTCCTCCCTCTGACACCAATGATGGGGCACAATTCCAATGACACCAGCAATCGGGCACAATTCCTCCCAATGACACCAGCAATAGGGTCTAATGTCCCCACTGATGGGGCACAATTCTTCCCTCTGACACCAATGATGGGGCACAATTCCAATGACACCAGCAATGGGGCACAATTCCTCCCAATGACACCAGCAATGGGGTCTAATGTCCCCATTAATGGGGTACAATTCCTCTCAATGACACCAATGATGGGGCACAATTCCTCCCAATGACACAACTATGGGGCTCAATGACCCCACTGATCAGGCACAATTCCTCCCTCTGACACCAATGATGGGGCACAATTCCTCCCAATGACACAACAATGGGGACCAATGAGCCCCTGTTGGTGCACAATTCCTCCCTCTGACACTAATGATCGGGCACAATTCCTCCCAATGACACCAACAATGGGGCCCAATGACCCCACTGATGGGGCACAATTACTCCCACTGAAACCAAAGATGGGGCATTGTTTTTTCCCCACTGACATCGGGACCTTTTGTACTCCCAATGGCCACAGTCCGGCCCCCCTACAGTCTGAAGGACAGTAAACTGGCCCTTTGTCTAGAAAGTTTGGAGACCCCTGGTCTATGTCACAGGCAGGGGAGGAGACCTGTAAGTGAAGATGAAACTGTGAAAGAGAAAGATCATGTTCTCTATCCTGCTAGACAGGATTTTATTGTGGAGCGTAGCAGTGTAAATCACAGGAAAAGGTTGGACAGAAATACAAATTCGGTGACCAGGGCTCTGTGTACAGAACCCTCCAGGTAGCCATATTACATTGCACTTTACAGAAAATTGACTGAAAAGGAAAGGTCATTTTTTATTAATATTATTATATGAATATTAACCTATTTACAATATGACTTGTGTCGCAATTGTATATGCTACATTAGATATTTTTTTATTTGCCCCCCCCCCCCCTATGAAAGTGGAGTGAACAAGGGATAACATAGGCAGCACAGTGGCTAAATGGTTAGCACTTCCGCCTGGCAGTACTAGGGTCATCAGTTTGAATCCCAACTGACTGACAACTCATGGGGCCCCTGGGCAATAGGGGATCATGGGGCCCCTGTGTCCTTTCCCAAACTCAAAAAAGCCTATGAAAAAGGTACCAGGGGCATCTCATGGGGCCCCCTACTGACCCCGGGCCCTCGGGCAATGCCCGAGTTTTCAAATGGTCAGTCCACCCCTGATCCCAACCACGCCTGGAGTTTGCATGTTCTCCCTCTGCCTGCGTGGGTTTTCTCCGGGTACTCTGGTTTCCTCCCACCTCCAAAGACACACTGGTAGGTGAATTGGCTCCTATTTAAATTGGCCCTAGTATGTATATGTATGAATGGTAATTAGATTGTACGCCCCTTGAGGGTTAGGGACTGATGTGAATGTACAGTATATATGTAAAGCACTGTGTAAACTGACGGCGCTGTAATAGTAACACAATACATTGCAGTTCTCAGTGTGGCCACAGGGGCCGCAAGAGTCCAGTTCAACGCTGTGCTCCCCATTGTCTAGGCCAGTGATGGGAAACCTTTTTTTTCAACTGAGCCAAATCTCGCCAAAACCACAATTGAAATTTATTTTGAGAGCCACATTTTTAAAACTGAAAATACATCCCCCATATAGTAATTCATCCCCCATAGTAATTCATCCCCCATAGTAATTCATCCCCCATATAGTAATTCATCCCCCATAGTAATTCATCCCCCATATAGTAATTCATCCCCCATAGTAATTCATCCCCCATATAGTAATTCATCCCCCATAGTAATTCATCCCCCATATAGTAATTCATCCCCCATAGTAATTCATCCCCCATATAGTAATTCATCCCCCATAGTAATTCATCCCCCATATAGTAATTCATCCCCCATAGTAATTCATCCCCCATATAGTAATTCATCCCCCATAGTAATTCATCCCCCATATAGTAATTCATCCCCCATAGTAATTCATCCCCCATAGTAATTCATCCCCCATAGTAATTCATCCCCCATATAGTAATTCATCCCCTATATAGTAATTCATCCCCCCTATAGTAATTCATCCCCCCTATAGTAATTCATTCCCCATATTGTGTCAATTCACTTACATTTTCTCCGCGCGTTCCTCTCGCCTTGTTCCCGCGCCGTTCCGGTCTTCAGGGCGGACTGTGAGAGGAGAGGAGTTCGTCACGCTGCCCCGCCTACATCCTGACAGCCAATGTTTGCCACGCTCCGCGGGCTGGATTAAAAGGTCCGCCGGGCCGTAGTTTGCCCATTGCTGGACTAGCTGCAGAGTCCTGACTTTTGGGGCGGCTGCCCGAGAGGAGGGAGGGGAGCGGGCGCCCGGCACACAGAAGAGCCGCATTACAGTGTGTAAAGAGCCGCATGTGGCTCGCGAGCCGTGGCTTGCCGACCACTGGTCTACTCAATGCTTTTCCTCTGCCGTGCCGGCTGCAGTTGCCTATTAGACCACGAGATGGCGGCGCTGAGGCCAGCGGCTTACAGTTCGAGTAGTGTATGGAAAGATGGCGGAAAGAGGGCGGAAGTCAGAGAAGAACTGGCAGTAAGCGGAGGAAACAACAACGTCCGGTGTACAGCAATTCATTACTAATCTAATGTCTGCATTGTAAATCCTATATATTATCTAATATATATTTTTGCCTGTCTTCCCTGTGTATTCTCTATTATATATCCTGGCTTTCCTCTGTGTGTGTGTGTATATATATATATATATATATATATATATATATATGTATATATAGCTAGAAGACAACAATGTGTATGTATATATACACACATTGTTGTCCTCTGGCTATATATACATATATAAACACTCTATATCTATATATATATATATATATATATATATATATAAATATATATATATACACACACACACACACACACATACATACATACACACATACACACACTCTATATATATATATATATATATATATATATATATACACATACATACACACGACAACAATGTGTGTGTATGTATGTATCTGATTATATATACACACACATTTATGTCCTCTGGCTGCCATGGCAACAGTTTCAGTACTGTGCATCACTGACCTGGCGTAATTATGCAGAATAAGTGTATATTTAGTATAACTGTCCTTGTGCTGAGCACCTACGAGGTCTACCTACAGTAGCAAGAAAAAGTATGTGAACCCTTTGGGATTACTTGGAGTTTTGCATGAATTGGGCATAAAATGTGCTCTGAACGTCATCTAAGTCACAACAATAGAAGAACACAGTCTGCTGAACATAATACTACACAAACATTAGATGTTGCCATGGTTTAATTGCACATAACATGTAAACATTCACAGTGCAGGGAGGAAAAAGTATGTGAACCTTTGGACTTAATAACTGGTTGACCCTCCTTTGGCAGCAATAACCTCAACCAAACATTTCCTGTAGTTGCAGATCAGACCTGCACAACAATCTGGAGTAATTTTGGACCACTCCTCTTCACAAAACTGTTTCAGTGTAGCAATATTCTTGGGATGTCTGGTGTGAATCGCTCTCTTAAGGTCATGCCACAGCATTTCAATCGGGTTGAGGTCAGGACTCTGACTGGGCCACTCCAGAAGGCGTATTCTGTGCTGTTGCAGCCATTGTTTTGTTGAATTACTTGTATGCTTTAGGTCATTGTCATGTTGCATCACCCATCCTCTGCGGAGCTTCAGTTGGCGGACAGATGGTCGTACGTTTTCCTGCAAAATGTCTTGATAAACTCTGGAATTCATTTTCCCATCAATGACAACAATCCGTCCAGGCCCTGAGGCAGCAAAGCAGCCCCAAACCATGATGCTCCCTCCGCCATGTTTTACAGTGGGGATGAGGTTTTGATGTTGGTGTGCTGTGCCTTTTTTTCTCCACACATAGTGTTGTGTGTTCTTCCCAAACAACTCAATCTTGGTTTCATCTGTCCACAGTATATTTTGCCAGTAGTGCTGTGGAACATCCAGGTGCTCTTTTGCAAACTTCAAACGTGCTGCCATATTCTTTTTGGACAGCAATGGCTTCCTGCGTGGTGTCCTCCCATGTACTCCATTCTTGTTTAATGTTTTCCTTATTGTAGATGTGTCAACAAAAATGTTAGCATGTGCCAGAGATTTCTGTAGGTCTTTAGCTGACACTCTGGGATTCTTCTTTACCTCATGCAGCATTCTGCGCTGTGCTCTTGCAGTCATTTTTACAGGACGACCACGCCTAGGGAGAGTAGCAACAGTGCTAAACTTTCTCCATTTGTAGACAGTCTGTCTTACCGTGGACACATGAACATCAAGGCTTTTGGAGATACTTTTGTAACCCTTTCCAGCTTCATGCAAGTCAACAATTCTTGATCGTAGGTCTTCTGAGAGCTCTTTTCTGCGAGGCATGGTTCACATCAGACAGTGCTTCCTGAAACCAGTAAACCCAAAACAGGTGTGTGTTTTTTAAGGGCAGGACAGCTGTCGGCAACACATCCAATATCATCACACTGATTGGAGTCAAGGTTGGCTCACTCCTGGCTCCAATTAGCTCTGGGAGAAGTCATTAAGCTAGGGCCTCACATACTTTTTCCTCCCTGCATTGTGAATGTTTACATGTTATGTGCAATTAAACCATGGCAACATCTAATGTTTGTGTAGTATTATGTTCAACAGACTGTGTTCTTCTATTGTTGTGACTTAGATGACGTTCAGAGCACATTTTATGCCCAATTCATGCAAAACTCCAAGTAATCCCAAAGGGTTCACATACTTTTTCTTGCAACTGTACCTACCTACCCGTCCTTCCTCCTCCAGAACCTTCACTAGGAGACAGAGTCACACATCTACAAGTCTCCATTCCAGGCTTTTCTTCATTCATGCATGACCACCACAATCTTGATACAAAGAAAAAAAACTTTTAGGCCCCATGTACACGGGACACTTCTGAACGATGGAAACTGACTGCTGGAAAACAGAGGTTAAAAAAACGTCTGTTTAGCCACATTTGCATACCGCGTTTATGAGCGTTTGCGTTTAGAAGCGTTTTTTTAAAGATAACCTCAGGAGATCTTCCAAAATGCCTAATGCACTGGAAGACAGTAAAAAATTAACAATTTCAGACATTTTGAGAGAAATATAGAGAGCAGAGAGAGCAGTATGTGTTGAGATTAGCAGTCTTTTTTTTGTGGCATTTGGATGTGTTCCAGCTCATTTCTGTGCAGAAATTATTGCAGCGGCGTCTAACATATCTTCTTTCATGCAAAACCTCAAAGTATGGCGTACCGGGTCCATTTGAGTACTGGGAAAACGCTTTGCATGCATTTTTCATGATGAAAAAAGGTTCCGGACAGCATCTGGAAATGGAAGAGTTAAAAAAAATTTCCAATCGCAAACGCTTATAAACGCGGTTAGCCACGTTTACAAGCATTTGGCGTTTGAAACGCTGATAAAATCTACTCCTGAACACAAGTTTTCTGCGTTGAAAAAACGTCTGTAAACTCAACTGCCTGTAAACAACGATGTGTACATGGACACATAGGAGAACATTAGGGAGAGTTCAGGGGCTGCTGAAACAAACACAGAAAAGTTCCTAAACGTCAGTTTATCAGCTGCAGTGTACATGGAGCCTTAAAGTTAAACACTTTTGTAGATACTAGATTATCCTGCCAGAAGAACCCTTAGGATAAGCACTTTCTTTGATAGGGTGACAACAATCTTTCTTTTGCAGTGAAATGACTGCAGAATTATCACCTCTTCCACTGCCATAGCTGCATAGATGCTGGCAACATTGATAGCCCTGGTAATGAGCAGCCTCACTCACAACCCTTTAGATTGACAGCACAGTTTAGATAAAATTTGACCTTTATGTTGTCAGTCTCGCCATGGTCTGTGTCTTTAGACATCCATTATTGCAGCCACTGACAGCCCTCACCTGTCCTCAGATACCCTGCACTGTCAGAGGACTCAGCTCCGCCCCCCCCCCCCACTGAAAAACTCCAATACAGAGATTCTATACATTTGATATTCTTTTGTGTTTTTAGTAAAATAACATCTGATCTTTTCCGCTTCCAGATCGGGTGAAGATGGATGAGAGTCAAAATTATGTGATGAAAATATTTGACCTAACCCTGGAGATCATCTCCCTGCTAACCGGAGAGGTGAGGATTCTGGGAGGTCACATGACATCGCTCTTATCTCTATTAATAAAACACAGACCTGGCCAGAGAGGTGAGGAGGATTCTGGGAGGTCACATGATATCACTCTTATCTCTATTAATAATACACAGACCTGACAGGAGAGGTGGATTCTGGGAGGTCACATGACGTCACTCATCTCTATTAATAAAACACAGACCTGGCCGGAGAGGTGAGGAGGATTCTGGGAGGTCACATGACATCACTCATATCTCTATTAATAAAACACAGACCTGGCCAGAGAGGTGAGGAGGATTCTGGGAGGTCACATGATGTCACTCTTATCTTTAATAATAATACACAGACCTGACCGGAGAGGTGGATTCTGGGAGGTCACATGACATCACTCTTATCTCTATTAATAAAACACAGACTTGACCGGAGAGGTGAGGAGGATTCTGGGAGGTCACATGATGTCATTCTTATCTCTATTAATAAAACACAGACCTGACCGAAGAGGTGAGCAGGATTCTGGGAGGTCACATGACGTCACTCATATCTCTAGTAATAAACCACACAGCTGACCGGAGAGGTGAGGAGAATTCTGGGAGGTCACATGACATCACTTTTATCTCTATTAATAAAACAGACCTGACCGGAGAGGTGAGGAGGATTCTGGAGGTCACATGACGTCACTCTTATCTCTATTAATAAAACACACAGCTGACCGGAGAGGTGAGGAGGATTCTGGAGGTCACATGACGTCACTCTTATCTCTATTAATAAAACACACAGCTGACCGGAGAGGTGAGGAGGATTCTGGGAGGTCACATTAAAAAGGTTGGGAGAACCACAATCGGGCTCAGGGTAGGATTTCTGCTGCTGCTCCTAATTTTGAGATATGGATTGCGTGCACGCCGGAAAATAATTACACGGACAACTGTCCAGTACAACCACTTTGACATCATCTCATCTCTGTTTATTGCAGGGCGGTGCTTAACCTTTTATACATAGAAAACAATAGAGTATACGTCACTATTGATTATATACAGTCACATTCTAAAAGGCACATTTTGCTTGGTTGAAATATAGGAGAAATGTAGAAACTTGATGTTTGCTTCTCATCCCGTTATCTCTTCACCCCCCCCCCCCTCACATTCCCAAAGTAAAAGGTCCTCTCAGTGCGAAGGGAGGGGTTGAGAACATTGCTCTGAGCAAAACAAGTTAAGGAGGACTGCAAAGCCCAGCAGACAAAATATATATATACGCACAACACATATATTTAGAAATATAAAAAAGTATAAAAGTAAATATGTATAAAATGTATATTTTAAACAGAAAACAGAATAGGCATTTTACCAAATCCATCACAGTCCCCCCTTAAAATGTCTATTTTACTCTGTCCCTATAAAGCCTAGCTCATCTGTCCTTATGTACCTTGGAACTCTTTTATGCTGTACGTTAGACAAGTGATGACTATTTCATCACCTCCCTTGCCACAGACTTTGTACATAAGGAAGTCAGATGCTATCCCTACAAAATTGTGAGATTACTGTTGGCGGGGAGGGACTGTAGAGGAGTGAAAGGTTTATCATCTTCCATCACAAAAAGGTCCTCCTCTTCTTGATGGAGAAATATAGGTGTGCTGTTGTCTACAACCTTACTTATTAACTTCTTTACAAATGGTAGAATACAATATACAATCAGAGCTAAAAGAACTAGAATTATTAGTACAGTTACCCCTATTTGGGCGAGCACTTTTTGCTACCCACTCATCCAGCTAAAATATTGATCCCACGGGTCTGAGATACCTGAGTTCTTCTGCTCCACTGACAGATCTTCTAATTTCTTTATAGCCAGAGTAACCTTACCATTCGGGCCAGTATTGTCAGGAATATATGTACAACATGTTCCGGTTCCTTCTATCATTTTACAAACACCTCCTTTTTCCGCTAAAATCATGTCCAGAGCCATTCTATTCTGGAATGTCATGTAGAATGTAGGGGCTAGCTGGTCAACGATTCCTTGGAGGGCATCCCTGGTGTAATTCACAAACCTCTGTTGGTTGTAGTATATGTAATTTATCCAATCTACATTTTTATTAACAGTTATCATGGGAATCAGGGATTCAAAACCTGCTTTACTTGGTCTTTGGCTTTAAATTTATTAGGCATCCCCCCTTGGGACTCCAATGGCATCTATATACACATGTGGGTCAAAACTACCAGAAGGAGCTTTTCGCTTCCTCCTATGGCCAGGCGTTGGGTCAGGGGTATTTTCTGCTAGGATGTGGAGAGGCATAATGGCCTTTACAAGGGCATACTCACCAGTCCAAATCCCTTCCAATCTGTTTCTAATCTTTTGGTCCCCAGTAATCATCCATGACACATATGTATATCTGGTCACTACTATCGGAACATGCTCGTTGTGTCAAGATCATATAGATTATGGTCATAGCAACACATGGGATCTATACTACAGAAATCAAAGGTGAAAATAGCTACATGAGTATTGGATAAATTGTACCAAAATATAGTGGTGTCACCTATTTCGGTGATATCCACCTGTTGAGCCTCTGTGAGACTTATAAGAAAAAGGATATACAACATAGTTGTCATGGTGTAGATGACGCCTTTCCCTCATGGTTTGGGACTTCCTTGCAGTGGGAGGCGTGTATCCAAGTGTTCTTCCCGGCCACCTTGTCAGAAGTGGCTGTGGTCAGCAGAACTTGGAATGGACCATCATATCTTGGCTCAAAGGAATATTTCCTCATAAATGTCTTTACTAATACCCAATCTCCGGGTAATAGGCTGTGAGTTCCTGTACCTGACTCAGAATCTGGAATGGAGAAAACACTTGAACATAGATACGGGTTAATTCACGTGATAATGCAGTCACATAATCAGTTAACACATCAAATTGTAATTGCAACTGTTGCGGAAAGTAACAGCCAAGTCTGGGGGGCTGAGCTAAACAAAATTTCATAAGGGGACAGGGCATGTTTCCCCCAGGGGGTGGGTTTGACACTAAACAGAGCAATGGGCAAACTGTCTGGCCAACTCATGTTAGTCTCTTGGGCCATCTTTAGCATCCTGTTTTTTTAGAGTCCCATTCATCCTTTCTACTTTCCCACTGCTTTGAGGGTGATAGGGGGTGTGTAAGGCCAACTCAACCCCCAGTGCTGTCCAAATCTCTGTCGTAAGGGTTGCTGTGAAGGTTGGACCCTGATCACTCTCTATCACCTCTGGGATCCTAAATCTACAGACTACCTCACTCAGTAGTTTCTTAGCCGTGGTCTTGGCTGTTATGTTTGTAACAGCATAGGCTTCTGGCCAACCAGAGAACATGTCCACCACCACTAGGGCATATTCATATCGTCCACTTTTTGGCATCTGTATATAATCAATCTGTATCCTCTGGAATGGATAGAGGGGTTTTGCCAGATGTTTCTGCGGTGTCTTTTCCGTCCTCCCCGGGTTGCATTTTGCACATACTACACACGAGGCTCAGTAATTTCTGGTTAAGGTGGTTATCCCTGGAGCCCAGTAATACTTGCTGATCAGTGAGTTCATTAAGTTCTTAGAGAGATGTGCATGTCCATGCGCCCATTGGACAATTGCTGGATACATATGTTTTGGTAAACAAGTTTTTCCTTTCATCGAATACAATTCTCCATCGTAGTCTGCTCCTTTATCAATCCATTCCAGCCTTTCCTCTGTATAAGCAGCTATTTGCATAGAAATCAGGTATTGCTTGTCTGATGGCACATGCACTGCCAAAAGTATCTGTACTGAGGTGCTTGAGCAGCAAAGACAGCTCTTAGAGATGAAGGACCACCCCTAGCTACGGGATCCAAATGACAAGAATAGTACCCAATGGGCCTAATTTGCCCTCCATGTTCTTGAGCTAGGACCCCTGTGGTGTGACCCTGCTTTTCTGACACAAACAGTTTGAAAGGTTTCTCATAATCTGAAAGTCCCAAGGCAGGAGCGGTGGATATTGCTTGCTTCAACAGAATAAAATTGTCCAGGGCCTCACTTGACAAGGTAAATAACACAGACTTGAGAGCATCATAGAGTGGTTGCATGAGGACCGATGCATCAGGGATTCATGTCCTGCAGTAGGATATAAGTCCAAGAAAGGCATGCAGTTGTTCAGCTGCTTTAGGTTGGGGAATATCCTGGATTACAGCTACACGGTCCCCCAGTCTTGTTTGCGGATACTGCCATAAGGGGTGACACAGGTTTGCCCTTTTCCCAACGAGAGTTGGGGCGTGGTGGTTGATGTTCGCATTGCCCTTCCCGGGGGTCCCTGTCTTGTCTGGGATATCTTGGGGCTCTGCATTCTCTTCTAAAATGTTCCCATTTTTCACAGTTATAACATATGGTCCTTTCCCTGATATTTGGCAAAGGTGGTGGACGAGTGTAGGTGGGATCTTCGTCATTGACCACCATAAGGGGCGCTGGGTTTTTTTTTTTTTTTTCCCTTTTTGGTTTTCTATGCCTCTGGCCACCAACAGTAAGTCAGACATCTTCATAGAGCGGTATTCAGGGCGGGCCACCATCAGACCTTTCCTAATATCCTCTTTGAGCCATGAGACAAAAGCAGTTGAGAGCATGTGTGTGTGTGCCTTTTCATATTGAGAGAAGCCCAGATCATCAAAGGCCTGTATGAGTCTGGCATAATACTTCTCCACAGACTCCCCTTTATCTTGGGTGATGTGTTGAATGGTGGTAGTCTGATCCGCCAATTTCTCCTTTGCCCAGTCATGGAGCTGGGCACAAAACTCCACGCCTGAAGAATAGGAAATAACACTTGTCAGGCAGGCATCATTGAAGACCATCTGCATAACTGGCCAGAAAACATGTCCTGCTTTAATTTGGCATAGACTGAGCAGGTCTTTCCAAGCAGCTGAGTAAGTTTCTTGTATCTGCACTACCTTGCGATAAAAGGGTATTGGCTGTTTCTCTGGGTCAGGCAGACTCGTCACTAAGGCCGCTGCTTTTGATGGGGTAAAAGCGACATACATTACCGGTGCCCCTTCCGGTAATCTTGAATGTCGGTGTTGTCTTGTGTACTGTTCCTGTTTAGGTTGTACTCCACTGTGCGTGGGTTTGGGAATCAAATCTATTGGCGCCTTTGTTGCTTGCAACTGTTGATCACTCCATTCAGATGCATCGTCATTCAATTGGACATCTGACATAGGTTTTGGAGTCATACCTATCGGTATCCTTCCTGCTTGAGGTTGTTGATCATCCGACTCGAATACATTGTCATTCATGTATCCGGCTTGTGAAGGTGACACTTCCATATTGGGGAAAACGGGAGTGTGGTAGGAACCATCCTGGTTTAGAACAGGGAGAACTAGATAAACTCCTTTTTTATGCCTTCCGGGTGTACCAAGATGGCCGCCAGACGGAAGTGCACTGGGCAGGGCTGGGGTAATGGGAATAAAGTAGGCATTAGACAAAGGGCAGGGCTGTCCCTCCCCTCCTCCGCCCCACATTCCAACATAGGGCGGTGGTTTTAGCACACTTCCTTTTACAATTTTGTGATACAAATACATTATACAATTGCCATTTTCTTGAATTTCTTTCAACTATCCTTCTTTATGCAACACTTTTCCAGTTCTGTACAAAACTTCTGTCACGTTCAGCAAACCTTTATCACATAACATTCCTCTCTGTTCCTACAATGATTTATGCCAATCCTGACCTTCAGTTTACAAACTTTTGCTACTTTAGATAACTTTTTAACTGCTTCACTTCCTTCTCTCCTCTTTACAATATCACATACTAATAATCCTTTCTGTGGCTTGACTGTCTTCTGACCCATCTTCCCCCTCTCTCTGGGTCACCCAACTTCTCACTCTGTTCTGTTCTTTCACCGTAGTCTCAGCTAACGGTTTCAGAGGCAGCGAGGGCAACTATTAAATTAATATCCCTATTCCGCTGCTTCAGAGGCAGCGCGGGCAACTATTAGATTAATATCCCTATTCCGCTGCTTCAGAGGCAGCGCGGGCAACTATTAGATTAATATCCCTATTCCGCTGCTTCAGAGGCAGCGCGGGCAACTATTAGATTAATATCCCTACTCCGCTGCTTTCTGTCTTATCTCAGAACAAACAGTGATTCACAAATACACTCAGAACAGGACATTACACCTGCCGCCCCTCACTCCGTGAAGCCTCAGCAGCTGAACTAAACCCTCAGGGGTCTCACACCGTCAACCCCGAGTCACCGACCGAAGACGCTTGTTGCAAGGTTCCGTCTTCCAGGGGCCCACAGCTCACCTGGTCAGGACACTCATTGCAACATATTGCAAGGTTCCGTCTTCCAGGGGCCCACAGCTCACCTGGTCAGGACACTCATTGCAACTTATCTATCACTCTACTGAGTTATCACAGTCGCACAGGACGACAGACACTGAACAAATACACAGTCAGCAGAAATCCAGTGGCAGGTTCATTAAACAGCCCCAGGCGAGCAATAAAAATTACCTGCCGCTCTTGATGACCTCTGGAAGCCGACAAAACTGGCGCCAAGGCTGGACAGAAACAAATCGTACAGTGGTAAGTATAAAAAGTACCTACCGTACTCTCAGGGGTGCGCAAATCCCTTTTGGTCTGTCCCAGCCAGCCGCTCAGTCCCTCACGCGGCCTTCCATCGATCAGAACCTGGGGCCCCTCGTTGGGCAGCCAGCTAAAAAGGTTGGGAGAACCACAATCGGGCTCAGGGTAGGATTTCTGCTGCTGCTCCTAATTTTGAGATATGGATTGCGTGCACGCCGGAAAATAATTACACGGACAACTGTCCAGTACAACCACTTTCACATCATCTCATCTCTGTTTATTGCAGGGCGGTGCTTAACCTTTTATACATAGAAAACAATAGAGTATACGTCACTATTGCGTATATACAGTCACATTCTAAAAGGCACATTTTGCTTGGTTGAAATATAGGAGAAATGTAGAAACTTGATGCTTGCTTCTCATCCCGTTATCTCTTCACCCCCCCCTCACATTCCCAAAGTAAAAGGTCCTCTCAGTGCGAAGGGAGGGGTTGAGAACATTGCTCTGAGCAAAACAAGTTAAGGAGGACTGCAAAGCCCAGCAGACAAAATATATATATACGCACAACACATATATTTAGAAATATAAAAAAGTATAAAAGTAAATATGTATAAAATGTATATTTTAAACAGAAAACAGAATAGGCATTTTACCAAATCCATCACAACATGACATCACTTTTATCTCTATTAATAAAACAGACCTGACCGGAGAGGTGAGGAGGATTCTGGGAGGTCACATGACGTCACTCTTATCTCTATTAATAAAACACACAGCTGACCGGAGAGGTGAGGAGGATTCTGGGAGGTCACATGACGTCACTCTTATCTCTAGTAATAAAACACACAGCTGACCGGAGAGGTGAGGAGGATTCTGGGAGGTCACATGACATCACTTTTATCTCTATTAATAAAACAGACCTGACCGGAGAGGTGAGGAGGATTCTGGGAGGTTACATGACGTCACTCTTATCTCTATTAATAAAACACACAGCTGACCGGAGAGGTGAGGAGGATTCTGGGAGGTCACATGATGTCACTCTTATCTCTATTAATAAAACACAGACCTGACCGGAGAGGTGAGGAGGATTCTGGGAGGTCACATGACGTCATTCTTATCTCTATTAATAAAACACAGACCTGACAGAAGAGGTGAGGAGGATTCTGGGAGGTCACATGAGGTCACTCTTATCTCTGTTAATAAAACACAGTTGTATATTAACATATAATTGATTTTTTATATACAGGAATGCTCTTTAGTGAAAAAATCTTCAGGTGACCCCAAGCATGGATCCTCCATTTCTCTCTGTGGCACCTGAGCAAAACAACAACAAAAAGATCCTAGAAGTCACCCAGAAGATGATGGAGCTGCTGACAGGAGAGGTGAGCGGTGCCGGGAATTCTGGGACATTCTCCAGTAACAGACAAGGGATGTGTCTGGATGGTGACTGTATCATTGTGTGTGTCAGGTTCCTATAAGGTGTCAGGATGTCACTGTCTATTTCTCCATGGAGGAGTGGGAGTATCTAGAAGGACACAAGGACCTCTACAAGGACGTCATGATGGAGGACCAGCCGCCGCTCACATCACCGGGTAAGAGGAGACTTTCATTTCTTATATTGAGGATCCACCTAGATACACACATCCTCTGATATAAAGACATATTTTTGGCCCCCATCTAGAAGTTCTGTTTGTCCCCTCTGACTTTGGGGTGACCACTTCCCCTGTTGCATTCTCTAGATCACTGGTGCCTAACCTGCAGCCTGAGTGGCCCCTGCAGATACAGATCTGTTTTTCCTCATTGCCCTCTTTTTGTAGTGAATCTTGCAGTCTCATATGCCTACTGAAGCATGTCCCCACTCTCCAACAACTCCCACAGCATGTCTGCAGTCTCTGGCCATCTCTTGCATCCTATCTACAGCCTCCTGCCTCTCATCTCTTGTATTATGTCTGCAGTCTCTGACTATCTTCTATACCATGCCTGCAGTCTCTGACCATCTCCTATACTAAGCCCACAGTCTCTGACCATTTCTTGTATCAGGTCTGTTGTCTCTGACCATCTCCTCTGCCATGCCCACAGTCTCTGACCAACTTCTATACTATGCCCACAGTCTCTGACCATTTCTTGTATCATGTCTGTAGTCTCTGACCATCTCCTATACTATGCCCACAATCTCTGATCATCTTTTGTATCATGTCTGCAGGCTGTGACCATTTGTTATTTCATATCTGCATTCTCTGACCACCTTTTATACTATGCCCACAGTCTCTAATCATCTTTTGTATCATGTCTGTAGTCTCTGACTATCCCCTATACCATGCCAACAGTCTCTGACCATCTCCTATACCATGCGTGCAGTCTCTGATCATCTTCTATATCGCCCGAAATCTCTTCCCATCTCCTATAGCATGCCCACAGTCTTTGATCATCTCTTGTGTCATATCTGCAGTCTCTGACCTTCTCCTATACCATGCCCACAGTCTTTGACCATCTCTTTTGTCATATCTGTAGTCTCTGACCTTCGCCTATACCATGCCCACAGTCTTTGACCATCTCTTGTATCATATCTGCAGTCTCTGACCTTCTCCTATACCATGCCCACTTTGTGACACACCGGAGGATGCACGCGGGCCTCAAACCTTTCCTGTGCTCCTACTGTGTTCCTCGAGTGTTTCCAGCACTGGGCGCAGCTGGTCGAGCATCGGAGGATCCACACGGGAGAAAAGCCCCACTCCTGCTCCGAATGCGGAAAGTGTTATTCCGAAAGGGCCATGCTCAACCGCCATCACCAAAGGACCCATGGCAGCAAACCGTATTCCTGCCCCGAGTGTGGGAAAGGCTACACGGAAAAGTCAGTCCTGAACCGGCATTGGAAGACTCAGTCGGACGTCAAGCCGTTTCTCTGCCTGGAGTGCCAGAGATCGTTCGCCGACGAGTTTCTGCTAAAGAGACATCGTCGGGTTCACAGCAAGCCATTCTCGTGTGGGGAGTGTGGGGAGTCTTTTCCGTTTAAGTCGCATCTCGCAAAACATGAACAAACGCACGTCGCTGGCAATCCAGTTATCCAGTTCGGAGAGGGTGGAGCTGATCTCTCTGGAACCAATTGGCACGAAGAACAGATCCCAATTGGCACATATCATAGAACAGATCCCAGTGTTAACTGCATTCTGCTGTGCCGTGGTTCTCCATGTGTTCTCCTTCTTCATTCTCTTCATCTCTCCTTCATCTTCAGTTACACAGGGGGTTGTCATGGTGGATTCCTCACAGAAAGCTAAAGATCAAGGTACAACAAAACAACATGAAGAACAATTATAGGAAGGCCGTTGCCCAAGGTGTTGTCATGGCAGACTCCTCACAGATATCTAAAGATTAAGGTACAACAAAACAGTGTGAAGATTAATTATTGGAAGGCGTTTACCCAAGGGTGTTGTCATGGAAGACTCCTCACAGATACCTAAAGATTAAAGAACAACAAAACAGTGTGAAGATTTAATTATTGGAAGGGGGTTGTCATGGGGGATTCCTCACAGATAGGTAAGGATCAAGGTACAACAAAACAGTGTAAATATTACTTATAGGAAGGCAGTTACCCAGGGTATTGTTATGGGTGCCTTATTAAATGATTTTTGTAAGCCATGTTCCTCAAGAGGCCATTCCTAGCATCTTCTTAGGTTTCATGGTGTTGTCAAGGTGAACTGTAAATTTCTTAGTTATAGAAACTGAACAATAAATACATCCATCAAGCCTAAAAATGTTTGCATTCTTGGATAACCAGGTTAACCCACAGAAATTAGACGTACCCATAATTCCATTTCCAGAAATCCTCCATGACAACACCCAGGGTAATTGTCTCCCTAGAGTTAATATTTGAGCTGTTTCGTTGTACATTGATTTTTGGATATCTCTGAGAAATTCTCAATGACAGCATTCTGAACTATTGCCTTCTTATAATTAATCTTCATGCTGTTTTGTTGTATCTTGATCGTTAGCTATCTGTGAGGAATCCCCCATGGCAACACCTTGGGTAACCGCCTTCCTATAATTAATCTTCACACTTTTTTGTTGTACCTTGATCCTAACTATCTGTGAAGAATCCCCTATGACAACACCCTTGGTAGCCACCTTCCTATAATTAATTTTTATGCTATTTTATTGTACCTTGATCCTTAGCTGTCTGTGAGGAATCCACCATGACAACACCCTGGGCAACTGCCTTCCTTAATCTTCATGCTGTTTTGTTGTACCTTGATCTTTAGCTATCTGTGAGGAATCCCCCATGACAACACCCTGGGTAACTGCCTTCCTATAATTAATCTTCACTCTGTTTTGTTGTACCTTGATCTTTAGCTATCTGTGAGGAATCACCCATAAGAACACCCTGGCTAACTGCCTTCCTATCAGTAATATTTATGCTGTTTTGTTGTACCTTGATCCTTACCTATCTGTGAGGAATCCCCCATGACAACACCCTTGGGTAAACGCCTTCCAATAATCTTTACACTGTTTTTTTGTACCTTAATCTTTAGATATCTGTGAGGAGTCCCACATGACAATACCCTGGGTAACCACCTTCCTATAATTATTCTTAATGCTGTTTTGTTGTACTTTGATTTTTAGCTTTCTGTGAGGAATCCACCATGACAACACCCTGTGTAACTGCCTTCCTATAATTACTCTTGATACTGTTTTGTTGTACCTTGATCTTTAGCTTTCTGTGGGGAATCCACCATGACTACACCCTGGGTAAACGCCTTTCTATAAATAATCTTCATGCTGTTTTGTTGTACCTTAATTGTTAGCTATCTGTGAGGAATCTTCCATGACAACACCCTGGGTGATGCCTCATAATCATTTTTCAGGTTGTTATGTTGTACCTTGATCTTTGACTATCTGTAGGGAATCCCCCATGACAACACTTTGGGTAGGCGTCTCGATATGTGAGGAATCCTCCATGATAACATCCTGGGTAACTTCCTCACAGATAGCTAAAAATTAAGTTACAACAAAAATACCTCGAAAATTAATCAGAGGTAGTTGGCTACCCAGGGTGTTGGCATGGGCAAATCCTCACAGAGGGACAATCATCGAGATACAACAGTACAGATTTATTATAGGGAGGCAAATTCTCAGGGTGTTGTCATAGGGGATTCATCACAGATAGCCAAAGATGAAGGTACAACAAAATGAGATTCTTCAAGATGTTTGTTGTACCCTGATCTTTGGTTATCTGTGTGGAATCCCCCATGACAACACTTTGGGTAACCACCTACCTATATTTAATCTTCAAGTTGTTTTGTTCCACCTTGATCTTTGGCTATCAGTAATCCCCTATGACGACACTTTGGGTAGGTATCTCTAAATGTGAGGAATCCTCCATGATAACATACTAAGTAACTTCCGCCCTATAATTAATCTTCAAGTTGTTTTTGTTGTACCTCGATCTTTAGTTATCTGTGTGCAATCTCCCATGACAACACCCTGGGTAACTGCCTCCCTGTAATTAATTTTCATGTTTTTTTTGTTGTACCTTGATCTTTGGTTATCTGTGAGAAATCCACCATGACAACCCTTTGGGTAGCCACCTACCTATATTTAATCTTCAAGTTGTTTTGTAGCACCTTGATCTTTGGCTATCAGGAATCCCCCATGACAACACCCTGGGTAACCACCTCCCTATAATTAAGCTTCACGTTGTTTTGTTGTACCTTGATCTTTGGTTATCTGTGAGAAATCCACCATGACAACCCTTTGGGTAACCACCGACCTATATTTAATCCTCAAGTTATTTTGTTGTACCTTGATCTTTAGCTATCTGCGAGGAATCCCCCATGACAACACCCTGAGTAACCACCTCTCTATAATTAACCAAAGATTAAGGAGGTTGTTCAATCAGTATGTTTGCCATTCAGGGAACACTTTGAATTTTCTCAATGAATGTAAAGCATCCTCTGATTGGATGAGGTGGATAGGAGGGGTGGTGAGGTGACATCACAAGCTTCACCTTGTCCAGTCATGGACCCCCTTCTGAGCAAGCAGCCTCCTGTGTCCAGTAAGCATCAGGGAAGCCGCTCAGCACAGGACCCAGAATCTATCTGGAATCCCTGTAGTGGTGGTTGGTCCATGCTGGTCCAATGTATCTATGTAAAAATTGCCATACCTAATTTTCAGCTTTAAAGGAGAAGTGTGTCACATAATTGCCCAGTTCTCGGGCTTATGCAGGCCATACATGGTTCGAATCCCGAACGATTTTTCGTCCGAAAATCGTAAACGGCGTTCACTCGGTAATCCGATGGTGCCATCATTGATTCAAAAAATCGGCCGACCAAGTCATAAAGTTCACCCCATATAACAGGCAAAACTTCAGTTCCTTCCAGATCACGGCTTATGAGCATATTCTTTTTGGAAAAATGATCATACGATTTGACCATCATTGAGTCGAAAATTGGTCGTTTTTCACGAACTTTCCAACATGCCAGGTCACCGAAAAAGGGGAGGAGCCACTAACATCGGCCGGTGCCAGTGACCCACTAACAGAGCGAAAATCGGCAGATTTTCGGACGAAAAATTGGTCGATTTTTGACCCATGTATGGCCGGCCTAAGTGCCTTGGGGGACAACTGTAGCACAGAGGTGAGTATGTACGACTGCCGGTCACTGATCAGTTCTCAGTCCACTCAGAGCTGAGAGCAGTAACGGCCAGTCACCGTTCTGCGCTCTGCCCCTCCAGTGCTCACTGGAGTGCCGGGCTGGGGAGGGGGCGGGAGCAGATGGCTCAGGCTCTTAGCCATGCACTGAGAAGCTAAGTTAGATGCCATCTGGGTAGATCCTGACGTTATTGTCGGGACCCTTCCAGAACTTGGAGCGGGTCTGTGACATCAGCTGACAATGGGCTTTAGCATTGGCTGATTCTGGGTCCCAGGAGAGCAAAATTAAGTGCACTGCTGTGACCCAAAGGAGAAATAGGGCCAACAAAGCTTTGACCATACTTGAAGCCCAACTCCGGGCAAAAATATTTTTTTTTCCTATGCAGTGGGACTGTGCATGGGTTAACCACTGTTTTTTTTTCTCTACGGGAGAGCAGAGATATACTTACCTAATTCTCTGATCCTACCAGTCCGGCAACCCTGTTCTCCAGCGGTCTTGAATAGTGGACTCTTCCTGACGTCATCACGCCCAAAGCAAGCTCCTTAGACTAGGAACAGTCCACCGCTGGACCACGGGGGGGTGGAGCGCCGTTTTTGGGAGGATAGAAAGATTGGGTGAGTATAAGCTTTCTGCTCAACCCTAGACAAAAGGAGCAGTTGACCTGAGCAGTGTGGGCACAGCCACATTTCATTTGAAGAACATTTTTTTGCCCAGAGTTGGGCTTTCAGTGTATGTAATATCATTTTTTTTTCTTTTAGGGAGCTCCAAAAACCCCTGTCTGGTTTATTATTGTCTGGATGGCTGCTGGGCAATATACTTTCCCTGTTTGTTTGGGTGACCATCATCAGTGGGACATAAAGTGATGGGAAATCCAAAATGTTACAGTTGCCCCAGGGTGAATCACACCGGCTCCAGTGACCTCTAAGAGGGGATTTCACCTTACTTTGCAGAGATTTCCTCTCACTTTGGGACACAAAGTGAAGGAGAATCTCCTCAAAGGGACACAGACAGCCCCAACATCCTCCTGCAATCCCTAGGCATGGGGTGAAGGCATCCTCCAAATCTTGGAGAACGTTGAGTAGAGAAGACAATCCTACACCGTGCTGCAGCATCATCTCGTGAGATTTGAGATGCTCTACATTCCCAAGGATTTTGTCAGCAGGAGGATGATATCACCCCCTGCATTATGGAAATCATGTAAAGGTGAGTATATTATCTAACTATGGTTCTCCCCACAGCTCAAAGCCACAACTTACGTACAGTGAAGGAAATAAGTATTTGCTCCCCTGCTGATTTTGAAGGTTTGCCCACTCACAAAGAAATGATCGGTCTAAAAATCGAATGTTCAGTGTATTGTAACACTGAGAGACAGAATAGCAACAACAAATTCAGCAGAAATGCATGTCTAACAAATGATGACTGATCTGCATGTTCATGAGGGAAATAAGTATTTGATCCCCTTCACAAAACATGACTTAGTACTTGTTGGCAATCACAGAGGTCAGATGTTTCCTGTAGTTGGCCACCAGATTTGCGCAATTCTCAGGAGGGATTTTGGCCCACTCCTCTTGGCAGATCCTCTCCAAGTCATTAAGGTTTGGTGGCTGACGTTTGGCAACTCAAACTTTCAGCTCCCTCCACAGATTTTCAATCGGATTAAGGTCTGGAGACTGGCTAGGCCACTCCAGGACCTTAATGTGCTTCTTCTTGAGCCACTCCTTTGTTGCCTTGGCCGTGTTTTTTGGGTCATTG
Source organism: Staurois parvus (assembly GCF_062004578.1). Lineage (NCBI taxonomy): Eukaryota > Metazoa > Chordata > Amphibia > Anura > Ranidae > Staurois > Staurois parvus. Next base: position 7,646,104 of record NW_028318245.1, on the reverse strand, counting down.
TCATGCTGGAACACCCATCCACGACCCATTTTCAATGCCCTGGTTGAGGGAAGAAGGTTCTCACCCAAGATTTGACGGTACATTGCCCCATTCATAGTCCCTTTGATGCGGTGCAGTTGTCCTGTCCACTTAGAAGAAAAACACCCCCAAAGCAGAATGTTTCCACCACCATGTTTGACAGTTGGGATGGTGTTCTTGGGGTCATAGGCAGCATTCCTCCTCCTCCAAACACGGTGAGTTGAGTTGATGCCAAAGAGCTCGATTTTGGTCTCATCTGACCACAACACATTCAACCAGTCCTCCTCTGCATCATTCAGATGTTCAGTGGCAAACTTCAAACGGGCCTGGACATGTGCTTTCTTGAGCAGAGGGACCTTGCGGGCACTGCAATCCTTGTCCACGTAGTGTTACCAATTGTTTTCTTGGTGACTGTGGTCCCAGCTGCCTGGAGATCATTGACAAGATGCTCACGTGTAGTTCTGGGATGATTCCTCACTGTTCTGATGATCATTGACACTCCACGAGGTGAGATCTTGCATGATGCACCAGACCTAGGGAGACTGACAGTTGTTTTGTGTTTCTTCCATTTGCGAATGATTGCACCAACTGTTGTCACCTTCTCACCAAGCTGTTTGGCGATAGTTTGGTAGCCCAGTCCAGCCTTGTGTAGGTCTACAATCTTGTCCCTGACATCCTTGGAGAGCTCTTTGATCTTTGCCATGGTGGAGAGTTTGGAATCTGATTGTTTGATTGCTCCTGTGGACAGGTGTCTTTATACAGGTAACAAAATGAGATTAGCAGCACTCCCTTTAAGAGACTGCTTCTAATCACAGCTTGTCACCTGTATGAAAGACACCTAGTAGCCAGAAATCCTGCTGAATGATAGAGGATCAAATACTTATTTCCCTCATGAACATGCAAATCAGTACATCATTTGTTAGACGTGCATTTCTGCTGAATTTGTTGTTGCTATTCTGTCTCTCAGTGTTACAATACACCAAACATTAGATTTTTAGACCGATCATTTCTTTGTGAGTGGGCAAACATTCAAAATCAGCAGGGGATCAAATACGCATTTCCTTCACTGTATTCACTTTGGAGGCTCTGGCAGCAGGTTACAGGTAGTTTGGGCAAGGTGACTGTTGGAATTTTCTTCTACCTTCTCCAAAGTGAACCTGCTACTCTGTCTACTGCTTATAAAGTACGGGTTCACAGTAAAGTGCCCTGGTCAGGTGCTTCAAAAATCAAGCTTAAAGTCTCCTGCAAGAGAAAAGGTATTATACTCATCTGTTCGATGACCTACTGGCCCTGATTCACTATTGGGCGTGGGCGCATATTTATGGGCTTAAGCCCAATTTTCATGGGCGTCCGTCCATTTTTGACCCTGCAACCTAATTCACTAGTGAGCAGAGCCCATAAGCAGACGCCCAATCTAATTCACAAAAAGACACACGCCCGGAATCAGACTCACAAAAGCAGACTTGCTAAGAAGCACGTCTAACACCATGAAAAATCACTGTAGAGACATGTTCACTTAGAAATTTGCTTTGCCAAATATCAGGACTTCACTTTAAACAATATCTGCTATTTCCAAAAAAATTAAGAATGTGTTAAAAATCGTTTTTTTCAAGGAAATCGACACAGTAAAAATCTAGATGCCCGTGCAGTGTCTTTGGCAGATAGAACTGAGCATGTGCAGAACACCTTTTAGTCCTCTGCCATGGGCGTTTGCTTTTTAGCCACTGACTAATAGTGAATCTGATTGTGGATTCCTCTGACAGCCGGCACTCGGTCGCGACTACTGTGTTTAATAAACAGCATTAAGCATATCTTCATGTAATCTAATTAGATTTCCTTCGTTTTAGTGATTATATTTTTGTTTCTTATCCTTTATAATTATTTCTGTTATGATTTTACTTATTTTGAAGGTCTAGATAAAATTTATTTTGAAAGCTGAATGTAAAAATAAAGGTCCGCAATAAAAAAAAAAATAAATAAATAACAACGTGGGTCCCCCCTCTCATCCATACCAAGCCCTTCGGGTCTGGTATGGATATCAAGGGGGAACTCCATGCTGAAATTTAAAAAAAAAACAGCGTGGGTCCCCCTCAATATCCATACCAGACCTTTATCCGAGCATGCAGCCCGGCAGGTCAGGAAAGGGGGGGGGGGACGAGCGAGCGCCCCCCCCCCTCCTGAACCATACCAGGCCACATGCCCTCAACATGGGGGGAGTGCTTTGGGGCAGGGGGGCTCCCCCCCCCAAAGCACCTTGTCCCCATGTTGATGAGGACAAGGGCCTCTTCCCCACAACCCTGGCCGGTGGTTGTGGGGGTCTGCGGGCGGGGGGCTTATCAGAATCTGGAAGCCCCCTTTAACAAGGGGGCCCCCAGATCCCGCCCCCCCCCCCTACGTGAATGATTCTGCGGTACACGGTCCGCAGACTCATTCACAAAAAAACTAAGTGTGGTGTAAAAAAAACACAGTACAGGGTCTTTGACAAGTCCTTTATTAAAACAATGTCCCCCGAAGTAGATCCAACGTCAATCACGGCGGCGGCGGCAGGGACCCGAAAAAAGAAAAAAAAAAAAAGGTTCCGCTCCAGTCCAAGGCTTCCAGCCTTGTGAAGAAGAGGCTAGCTGACAGTTCTTATATAGGTATGGGGCGGGGCCAGCCGGGCACATCATCCCCGCCCCTTACCTATTTGAGAAATGTCACCCTGTCTCTCCACTGAGGCTAACTAGCTGAATGCAGGAGACAGTCTGACATTTCTTATATAGGTATGGGGCGGGGCCAGCCGGGAACAGCAAGCATGTGACATGGGGCGGGTCACTCAGATGATGTCCCCGGCTGGCCCCGCCCCATACCTATATAAGAACTGTCAGCTAGCCTCTTCTTCACTAGGCTGGAAGCCTCCGACGGGAGCGGAACTTTTATTTTTTTTTTCGGGTCCCTGCCGCCGCCGCGATTGACGTTGGATCTACTTCGAGAGACATTGTTTTAATAAAGGACTTGTCAAAGACCCTGTACTGTGTTTTTTTTACACCACACTTAGTTTTTTTGTGAATGAGTCTGCGGACCGTGTACCGCAGAATCATTCACGTAGGGGGGGGCGGGATCTGGGGGCCCCCTTGTTAAAGGGGGCTTCCAGATTCTGATAAGCCCCCCGCCCGCAGACCCCCACAACCACCGGCCAGGGTTGTGGGGAAGAGGCCCTTGTCCTCATCAACATGGGGACAAGGTGCTTTGGGGGGGGAGCCCCCCCTGCCCCACAGCACCCCCCCCATGTTGAGGGCATGTGGCCTGGTATGGTTCAGGAGGGGGGGGGTGCTCGCTCGTCCCCCCCCCCTTCCCTGACCTGCCGGGCTGCATGCTTGGATAAGGGTCTGGTATGGATATTGAGGGGACCCACGCTGTTTTTTTTTTTACATTTCGACGTGGAGTTCCCCCTTAATATCCATACTAGATCCGAAGGGCTTGGTACAGATGGGAGGGGGGACCCACGCTTTTTTTCTATTATTTATGCAATAAAGGGAATTATTTTACATTCAGCTGTCAGTGGGGAACCCCACTGACAGATGAAACATTAACTCATGGCTGTCGCTCCTACAATCCCGCATGAGTTATGTTATCAACTCATGCGGCGTTTTAGTAGTGAAAACCAATGCAGCACTCATGTTTCAGCTGTCGGCGGATTTCCCCACTGACAGTTGAATGTCAAAGTATTGCAGTGATTTATAAACAGTTCTTTAAATAACTGGCGTGGGGTCCCCCCTCCCATCCATACTAAGCCCTTCGGGTCTCGTATGGATGTTAAGGGGTACCTCCACGCTGAAATTAAATAAAAAACAGCATGGGGTACCCCCCAAAATCCATAACACATACTTATCCGAGCATGCAGCCCGGCAGGTCAGGAAAGGGGGGGGGGGGACGAGCGAGCGCCTCCCCCCCTCCTGAACCATACCAGGCCACATGCCCATACCAAATTATTCAAACATTTGTAAACAGACCAATTAACTGAAATGGTTTGGCATTTGTACCCCAAATATGACGTTCCCTGAGGCGTTGGTAAACCGAGGTACGCCTGTATTAGTATTGCAATCCTTTGTATTGGGATACATAGAACCATCATACATCTGAATTGGCAACATAGCACAACATTTGTGTCACATTGGAGATATCTGGCTAGTTAAACTGACCATGCCCAGGGACCTAGGATTGATTCACAGCACAGAAATACAGGCTGGGTTAGCAATGTAGCTCCGTGGGTTAGTGGTTAGCACTGCTGTCTCACAACTCTAGGGTTGTCGGTTCGAATCCCAACCCCGGCGAGGTAGTAGCATGATCTCCGTGTGTGGCTGTCTTCACATACATGTTCTGGCAACATCTTTGCATTCTGTCTAAATGATCCCTAAAATGTGAATTAGAATGAGGCCTTGTCTGTTGAAACACCTTCAAAGCTGCACCTTATGTGAATGTCATACAATGGTATAAGATAAGGGCCTGAATCACTAATAGATTTGATAATGATGGTTTACACTCCACCCACTTTTGTGAAGGATTTGGCAAGCAAAGAGCTGACAGAGAGAGAGAAGAGTGAGACGAAGAAGAGTGAGCGAGAGATACATATGAAGAGTGATAAAGAGAGACATTCAGAAGAGTGAGCGAGAGAGAAGAGCGAGCCAGTGAGACGAAGAAGAGTGAGCGAGAGAGAAGAGTGAGCCAGTGAGACGAAGAAGAGTGAGCGAGAGAGAAGAGCGAGCCAGTGAGACGAAGAAGAGTGAGCGAGAGATACATACTGAGGAGTGATAAAGAGAGACATTCAGAAGAGTGAGCAAGAGAGAAAAGACTCGGTTGGTGAATCCACACATCAAACTTGTCACAAATCCTGGCGTGCATTTTTCCCCCAAATGCATAGCAGACCCTTATCCCAGCAGGCAGGTACCGCACGCCTTCAAAGATTTATTTCCTTTGTTGATTTTCCTGCTTCGCTCACACTATATGCAATTGAAAATTACTCTTTAAGTTGCCAATTTTACTGTGTTTTCTAGAGAATTACTAACTAGTTGTGTTTTCAATTGTGTGTAGCATTGCGATTTCTATTTGAGTCTAGATGTTAAATTGCTAATAAATGGCCACAATTCTCAAATACCTTTGAACTCTCGCTGCAACAAATGGTGTATGTTAATACACTCACATTCATTATATCCAATATCAGGTACGATGTCAATGCACAAATCGCACCTGAAATTGCACACCCTGGATGTGACTTGTCATGTGATTGGCATGGCCAGCAGCTTGCTCTTTGCATGGCAAATTGCACCCAATGTTACTGGGGGCCAACACCACTGTCACATCTAATCCGATGCGGCAATTGTCCAACTTACAGTGAAGTTGCACGAGTTCACAATCCAATTGGATGTGAACAGAGCCTACAGTGGCCAATAGGGTGCGAATTGGTCTACGATTTGCAAGTCGCCTGTAATGCCAATTGCATGGCAATCGCAAACAATGTTATTGGGGGCTACCCGGTCACATTAAAGCAGATTTCTAAGTGGTGTTATTGACACCACAGTCACATCATGTGACTTGCATAGAAGTTGCATGATTTCAAAGTCGGGGTACATGGTGATTTCAAGTGCAATTTGCAAGACATTCGACATCGATCTCTCAGCAAATTGCATGAAAAGTAGTGTATTCATTACTCTATTATTACTTGCGGCTCCAACCAAGTTTGAACCACAACAATATGAACGCTCCAATAGCGTGCTCATTGAGTGGGACTTGGCATGTGATTTGCACAACATGCAAGCTGTAAATCGTCTGCAAAGTCGCACCCTATTGTCTGCTATTAGAGTGACCACATGGGTGCGTTTCAAACACTGATTTCTATAGTAGTACATGTACTACTTTAGTGGCAATTTGCATAGAGATCTGTGTCAGATGTCTTGAAAATTGCATTGAAATGGTCAACTTTACTGTAAGTCGCAGGATTTGTAAATCAGCTTTGCCCAGAGTGTAATGTTTGGTGATGTTTGATTTCTGGAGTGTTTTACCAATTGATGGGAAATTCACCATACTAGTCAAATCGATTTGTCATTTTCAGTATTGCATACAAGATGTGGTCATGTGACTGTCTTAACTCATGCGAGAATCTGGAGGGAATTGTGACCATAGTAGCAATAAAGGTTCCAATTGGGGTTCCCTTTCACATCCCTGCTCAATGTTCTGTTGTATGCTGCACACGTACATTTCACTGTATATATCTTTCTGATTTGTGGGGCCTGTATACCAAGGGTTAATGCAGGTAGGAAGCGGATTCATCAGGTGAAAACACTTTCACTGACCAAACTAAGGTCAGTGGTGGGTGTGGCTTCATTGGGTGTGGGGCCTTGTTTGGCACGCTCCAAATACAACCTAGCTTATATAAAGACGTGCAGTAGGGAGTGATTTGGCCTGTTACTAGGCCGGGTGGTTTGTGACTAAGTCCTTGCTTGTAGTGGTTTGGGGGAGGAAGAGATTTTGTGCTGAATTGCCCCAGACACCACTCAGGCTGTGTTTGGAAGTGGGCTGGAAATGTTTGCGTATTTTTGGCCTTGTAAAGTGTGTTTGTGTGTTATTGCACAATGATTGTGTTTTTTTCTCTTTGCATTGAAAGCCTCACACATGTCAATCGTTTTGTTTAAAATCTGCTCTTGTTTTAATTTTGCTTGCTTATTTAGACTCAAATGCATTTTTCTTACAAACCTGCTGACAAATGTATGTGTAGGGGGTTTGTAGAGGTGGGAGGGGATTTGTAGAGGTGGGAGGGGTTTTTCACATATGTCTTGTTTTCTTGATATTTTGATGTGTAGACTTTTTTTGTGAATGGATCTTTATACTAAATGATTGTGTAAGTAAACCTTATGTGCACGAAAATGTTACTTGATTCATCTTCCCCTTTGTTTCCTGCTATAACCTGAGCACACACAGTTCATTAGAAGTATCTTTAGATTGTAAGCTCTTATGAGCAGGAGTGTTTTATTTTTGCCACATCAATCCTATTTTTGTGACTCACCAAGATATTGACTGTACCTACTTGTTCCTGCTGACCAAATAAATGAAGATATATTTGATCAATAAATGTTTCACCGATGTTTTTGTGTTTATTTTATGTTCAATATATGAACAACCTTAATAGTTACTTTGCATACTTATATAATCTGCTCAAATGTAGCTTGTAAGAGCGTGAATATGCAAGTGGGTGCAAACTGGCTTTTTCAAAACCAAACAAAAAATAAAAAACCTGCTTGCACCACAATATTGTTATGTACTAATGAATATGTCACATTCACTGTGCAGCCAGCTACAGGTTTTCTACAATTTGATTTACAGTAATAAAATAGTCCCCACTGTATGTTGAGTTTTGGCCTTTGGCAACAAAGATATATTAGCCAAGGTTTAAAAAGAAAAAAATCACTAAAACACACATTCGCGAAAGCTGTCATAGCCCTGCATAGAAATGAGCGATCGTGCATAGATATGCGCGATCGTGCACAAATAAACGCCAAACAGGTGTCCCCCATGGCGCACGAGCAGCTATCCTCCTGGAAGTCCGTCATCTGGTGCGCACGCACCCGGAAGTGGTTGTGGGGAGTGTAAGTGGATGAGAAGTGGTTGGAGGTTTTGTGTTGGTTGAAAATTTTGATAACTTTATTGGCATTTGGACATGGCGAGAGCACAGTTCTCAACTGAGGAGATGATCCTTATATGTAAAGTAACTGTGGCCATTGCAAATATGTTTATAACATGTGAGGGACAAGTAATTGTAATTTTGTGGGTGGGGCCTAGCAGAATCTCACTTGGTGCACATGCTACTTATCTGTACATTAGCTCCTGGGTATTGATGGGTCAATTATATTAACCACTTGCCTACTGGGTACTCATACCCCCTTCCTGTCCTGGCCAATTTTCATCTTTCTGCACTGTTACCCTTTGAATGACAATTGTGCGGTCATGCCACATTGTACCCATCTTAAATTTGTATCAGTTTTTTCAGACAAATAGAGCTTTCTTTGGGTGGTATTGACTTGCTGCTGTGAGTTTTACTTTTTGCTCGATAAACCACAAAATAGCTCATAATGAATAAAAGTCTGTTTATATTATAACATTTGGTAAACTGGTAATTTAGCAACACTGATGTGCGTTGATGAGGCGGCACTGCTGGCCACAGGTGGGCGGAACTGTTGGGTGGCACTGGTGGGCACTGATCATCGGGGCCGACCCCTGCTTTGATAACTGCTGGTTCTCGGCAGTACTTTCCACACATTCTGACAGCGTGATGAAAGTGCAGCCAAGACCCGGCAAATGCATTTCCCGGTGATCAGCGTGTCATTGGACATGGCTGATCACATGGTAAAAAGCCGCTGTGATTGGTCTTTACCACATCACGTGATCAGCTGTGTCCTTAGGACACAGCAATCATGGAGAGCGCGTTCTGCCAGGATGTCATATGACACCCTCCCAGAGCTGCCTGGATGCAGTGTAGCGTTATTCGGCTATCTGCGGTCGCCAAATAGGTAACCAGCTAGGCCTTCATGGCTAATCTTTGAATATCTGGACATGTATACTACGTATAATGCATTACATTCTACAATGTGTTGGTGTACATGGTATAACAGTGTGCAATGCGTTGCTGGATTCTGCATGACAGTGGACAGCGTATCACAGTGTGCAATGCGTAGCTCCAGCCTGCATGACAGTGTACAGTGCATTACAGTCTACAATGTGTGGGTGTACACGGTATCACAGTGTGCAATGCGTTGCTCCAGCCTGCATGACAGAGTACAGTGCATTACAGTCTACAATGTGTGGGTGTACACGGTATTACATTGTACAGTGTATTACAGTGTGCAATGCGTTGTACACTGCAGTGTGCACTAAAGCATTTTACACTCATGCACTGTACACACTAACACATTTGACATTTCTAGTGTGCAATGCGTTAGTGTGCAATGCCTTGGACAGTACAATGCATTTGCAGTATTGGTGTATGTTTATTAAGCACAGATAATTCATCTGATTTTAGTTATCAAGGAGAAGTCTTCTCTGTCCCCCTGTTTATGAGGTGGAGGACAATTGTTTTCCGAAGAGGAGAGGAGACATTTTTTCAAGGAGATCTGTATAGATTTCCAGAGATATGTGTAGATGGTTGAGGGGCTGCATGTGATCTCCGGAGATAATTGTGATTAATGATCACCTGAGTTAAACCAGTGAATGAAAAGTGTAAAAAAACATGGATTGAAAATAATCTGCACTGACCACTGTGCTTTGTCAAGCCACATATTGGCACATTCTGGTGTCACACAGATGCGATGTGAAATTTGCAGTGTTTTCTGTGCAAGCGCTGCACCGCATCACAACCGCAACCCCTTCATGCCACCTGCTGCGGCTTTCTAGGTGAAGTTACCAACACACCAATATTGGTACACAAAGCGTATTGCGATTTGCCAAATTGGATGGCATGCCTATTCACACCCATGTGCATACCCTGAAAAAGGGTCCTGCACATTTTTGGCCCGGATGCGGTGCAATTTGAGGTGTGCAAAATGTTTGTCTCTAATTGCAACGCACACAAATTGCATGTGATTTGCCCAGGAGTGTGGTGTTAGACCACAATGCATGTATGTGAAGCCAGAATAAAAGGATGTGGATTTTGTCTATTTTTACTTGCGCATGTTAACATTATGGAAGTGCGTTATTCTTCTGTTTAACATGCTATAGAAATGCAACATGCATTTGGATGTAGTGTTTTTGTATGTGCATTTTGGAAGTATTCTAAACACACATTGACCCTAGGGCCACACCATATCTTATGCAGGCCATAGATGGGTCGAAAATCGGCCGATTTTTCGGCCGAAAATAAAATCGGCCGATTTTTGGATCGTTAGTGGGCTATTTGTTCGGCCGTTTTTCGGTATTTTGGCAGATTTTTTTTTTCGGTAAAGTTGGAAAAAAACGGCCGAATTTGCCGATCGGCCAATTTTCGCGGCAATGATGATGCACATGAGCAGTGACCTGCAAGAGGAAGACAAAAAGAATAAAAAGAAGAAGAGGATGATGATGATGAAGATGATGAAGAAGAGGATGATGATGATGATGAAGAAGAAGAAGAAGATGATGAAGAGGAAGAAGAGGATGATGATGAAGAAGAAGAGGAAGAAGAAGAGGAAGAAGAAGGATGAAAAATGAGAGGAATTCCAGTATGGCAAAAAGTGTCCCTGCAGAGAGCTCCGCTATTTCTTTGACAGTTCCTTGACATTTACAGCGGTTGCAACATTGTATCTATTTGTTTCCGAATAAAAACATCTGTATCCGAAATGGATACAAATACATTGTTGCAACCGCTATAAATGTAAAAGAACTGTCAAAGAAATAGCGGAGCTCTCTGCAGGGACACTTTTTGCCGGCTGTAGACGGGATGAAAATCGGCCGATTTTTTTTTTTTTACCATTGCTGGTAACGTCGGCCGCTTGAACAACCGATTTTTCATTTTTTAAAAGAAAAATCGGCTGTTTTTCTCCCCGTCTATGGCCTGCATAAGCATTAGTGTGCCTGGGGGAGGGGGGGACCTTTGGCCTTTCCAAACACAGTAGATGCTCCAAGAATGTTTCCTTGAACTCTTGAAATGGTTAAAAAGGAAAGACACTCTAGATAGCCTGCACTGAGAATTGACTGTCATGATGACGTGTCAATGATTATTTGCTCTCATTTTTCAGGAGTGGTACTGCTTGCGGTTGAAGCTGGTAGAAATCCACCTTCACGTCCTCCACTCACCTTCACTTGTGGCCAGTGGATATTTTGTGGCCGCAGGCAAGAACTGGCATCGAGGACCTGCATAATGACCCTGGCATGCCAGAGGTGGTTTGGAAGCAGCACAGCAATTTGACCATCCCTTTCCTCTATGTTGGTTTTAGGGTGCAGAATTGCTTCTCGTTCGTGAACGGACTGTCGCCGGATATCAGAGTCCCCATATTTTCAAGATATGTTTTAGCCATGTTGGCTTATTTTTATGTTATTTTCCAAGTGTGTCGCACCTAACCGCACAGTAGTGTGGTGCCATGCGTATTTGTGGCTGTGAATGGGGCTGTTTTTAATAGACGTGTGTAGGTGCAACAACGTTTTCATCATGGTACCTGCGCACATCTACATAGGGCATTGCATTTCTTTGCTGTGCTGGAAAATGTGTGTTCTTGCATGCGTTTCTGCACCACCAATAATGTGAACAAGTCCTAAGGGCTGGTTCACACTATAGAAACAGTCTAGATGTGTTCCTGATGGGTTTTTTTCATGCCCTTTTGGCATGCATGTTTAGTGTGTTCCAGTACATTTTGGATGCGTTTTGGACATGTTTACATTGCATTTTTGTATCCCTTCCACTTATTTTTTTCTATTTTCTTTGTATTCAATGTAGTTAGGGACATGTGCGTTTTAGTACATTCAAGGACGTTTCAATGTGTTCCAGTACAGTTCTGTGCAGAAACAATGCAGCGCTGATGTGAACTATGACATTGACAACCATATAACCTTCTTTCTGTGTGTTTGTGATGCTGAAAAAGCAACTGAAACACATGTAGTGTGAACTGGCCCTAAAGGTTATTAGAGGTCAGGGAACAGGACTGACCAGGAATTGTGAATTCAATCAGACTAGTGGTGAGATACAATCAGCAATTGTATAATAATGTGAGATCTGAGCTGTAGCTGATAGAAAATGAGACACATTCACTTGATCAGTAAATAGATAGTTAAAGAGTGGGGCGGTGATCCATAGATTTGCATATGGGACAGGTGATGATGGGGTGGGGGAGGGGGTCAAGTTGTATAAGGAGACAGATTTAAAAGAGAAAAAAGTTACAATGAAATATACACGGCATGAAACTTGCACATGACCTAATTGGCAGAAGAACAGTACGCAAGTAACATTCATCCACTTTCTAGTCACTAGGCAAAATCATAATTGATTGATCAATATTCCTGCCACAACCCAGAAAATTGATCTCCATTTTTTTGGGATGTTGCCAAGACTGGGATTTGAACCCATGACCCAAGTGCTGTAAGTTCTGAGCTCTAACCACTAAACCACTGTGGGAAACACAGTTTGAGCTATAATGTAGAATAGTTACATTGTTTAAAAATGATAAAGCGAGCGCTGGTCAAATGATATAGACTAGTAAAATGGTATTACACAAGATAAATATAACCACGAACAGTAGTGCATGAACTCGTGAAAGGTCATCCACCCCTGTGACAGTGTACTACACTATTGAGCACCTTTCTGGCTCCTGTGGCTGAGCTAATTCCTCCCCAGGACCATTTGGGCACCCACCCTGATGGATGGATGGATGGAGCTGGATGACTAACCCATAGCTGCCAGCATACCGCTGCACCCCCAGATGTGCGATGTGTATAACCCATGCACATTAATACTTTTTTTCTGGTGAGTGTAGACCAGTCCCAAGGGTGGTTTACCTTTCACGAGTTCATGCACTACTGTCCGTCACGGAGAGACCACACGTGCCATTCATAGGCACTCTCTGAGTTGGTACTCTCACACGAAGGACATTCCATTATTCAGGAATGATTCTATGAACTTATTTTAGCACGATTTACCAGTTTACATCATTATTGCAATTCTTTGCACTTTTTGGTTTTTACATGCGTTCATTATTGATCACATGCATTTATAGCGCTGCACTTGTCTTTAACATAGAATAGTTATGTGATTAAAGAGAATGAAGATATATAACTATATTGGGAAATTAGAAGTATATAAATTATTTGAGATATAAGTGTGAAAAATTTGAAAATAAAATGTATGACATTCATTAGTAAATGCAATACTTTCCTGATCATTTTGGAGAAACAGCCAAAAAAAAAAAATAGCAAAAGAGAATTTTCAGAATGTAATAGTACAGCTGTATTAGAATTTTCTATCAGAAAAACGCCAATGTTAATAAAGCCCGCGCTTGTGCGCCATCTAGCGAATATATCCGGTATTGCACCTAAAAATGTGCCAGATGGGATACCACATTCACTAATGGCAAAGTAGTCAGTAGACGCTCGTTAATGAGCTTGCTAGACGCTGGTCAGACCACTGATTGATTGACCGGAGTCTGCCTGAATGGTCAGTCTCTGCTAATACACTCACATCTCAGTGAATCAAGGCCACTGTGTCTGCTACCTGCGTTCCATAAGTCTCTTCAGCATTTTACACTTCTAAGGTTTTCAGATGCCTGTGTCCTCCATCATGTGGTGGTTCCATCCTTTGACATCACCATAGGACACAACAGTGACATAGGGGACATAGGATGGAACCACCACTATTGGCAGGGAACACAGGGATCCCAAATGTTATAAGCCAAAGAGACTAACTGATGGAAAGATGTGCAGATCTTCAGATGAGGCTGAGGAAAGAGGACTTAGAACTACCCTCTTTGGAAAATGGTAGACATTTTGTTGGTCACCAAGACACTAACTCCGATCTAAGCTCTTTTATGCCTACGTGGGATAGCAATGGTGGGAAAAACCCCCTGATGTAAAGAGGCTATCATGGAGCAAACTGACTCGATCCATCATAAAGTATGGCTGTGTCCTTCAAGGAACTCAGAGAAAAGGATTTTATGGTGAGCACAAAAATCCTGTTATACTCACCTCTTTGATGGCCTACTGCTACCTCCCCTTCGTTCCAGCACTGCAGCCTCCATAAGACTCTTCAGCATTGTAAACTTCCAGGGTTAGCAGATGCCTGTGTCCTCCATCATGTGGTGGTTCCATCCTTTGACCCGTACATCACCATAGGACACAACAGTGACATAGGGGACATAGGATGGAACCACCACTATTGACAGGGAACACAGGCTTCCAAATGTTGTAAGCCATCAATTGATGGAAAGATGTGCAGATCTTCAGATGAGGCTGAGGAAAGAGGACTTAGAACTATCCTCTTTGGAAAATGGTAGAAATTTGGTTGGTCACCAAGACATTAGCTCCGATCTAAGCTCTTTTATGCCTTCTCGGGATAGCAATGGTGGGAAAGCCCCTTGATATAAGGAGGCTATCACGGAGCGAACTGACTCCATTCATCATGAAGTATGGCTGTATCCTTCAAGGAACTCAGAGAAAAGGATTTTATGGTGAGTACAAAAAATCCCGTTATACTCACCTCTCCGATGACCTACTGCAACCTCCGCTTCGTTCCAGCACTGCAGCCTCCATAAGACTCTTCAGCATTGTAAACTTCCAGGATTATCAGATGCCTGTGTCCTCCATCATGTGGTGGCTCCATCCTTTGACCCGTACATCACCATAGGACACAACAGTGACATAGGGGACATAGGATGGAACCACCGCTATTGGCAGGGAACACAGGCTTCCAAAATGTTGTAAGTCGAAGAGACTATATGATGGAAAGATGTGCAGATCTTCGAGTGAGGCTGAGGGACTCTTGGATACCTGAGATCCTACTCCTGAATATAATAGGTGTAAGAAGTGCGGATTTCAGTGTTATTGTCCATACTGAAGAAGTCTGATCCAGATGGAATGGAGGATGAGACGGACGGGCTGCCTGACACCCCGACTGGGTATCTCCGCCAAACTACAGCCTCCTCCACTCTGGAACCAGAATATAGCACATTTACCTCAAGCATCAGATAGAAGTTGCCTTTTCTTAGCAAACAGCACTAATACACAAAACCCTTCCCCCCCTAGACAGGTAAGGCCCACATTACAAGTCTCGGGAGAAAATTACATTTCATAAACAATCAAACACAAGAAAACAATGGATTCCTTCCTGGCACCTAGCAGTCTGGACACTGGATGGGATTTAACAAAGTGAGACCTCATTACCTACACCTAATTACAGCAGACAATAGTTGATGCCAGGAAACCTGTAACAGAAAGTGAAGTTTCTTAACCCCACCTATGCTGGAATTCACCTCCCCACATAGTTCCACTATGCACAGTATGCCAAGAGGTCCCAGAAACAGTTCTTCCAGTCCGATTGCATGGAAAGGGTAGCTGGTAAAATTCACGGCCAGCCAGGAACCCAGGCAGGTGATATAAACCTCTTGGGGAAATGGTTCCTTGTAACCCCAATAGGGGGGGGTCTCCCTAGTCCTGGGTCCATAGTTGGTGTGAAGGAGGCTGGTCTCCAGGTTCCTTGTGATCCCAACAGGGGAGTCTCCTTAGTCCTGGGTCCATAGTTGGTGGAAAGGAGGCTGGTCTCTAGCTTCCTTGTGATCCCAACAGGGGGGTCTCCTTAGTCCTGGGTCCATAGTTGTCAAAAAGGAGGCTGGCCTCCAGGTTACTTGTAGCCTCAACAGGGAGGGTCTCCTTCGTCCTGGGTCCATAGTTGGTGGGAAGGAGGCTGGTCTACAGGTTTTTTGTAACCCCAACAGGGGGGGGGGGGTCTCCTTATTCCTGGGTCCATAGTCGGTGGGAAGGAGGTTGGCCTGCAGGTTCTGTATAACCCCAAAAGGGAGGTCTCCTTAGTCCTGGGTCCATAGTTGGTGGGAAGGAGGCTGGTCTCCAGGTTCTGTATAACCCCAAAAGGGGGGTCTCCTTAGTCCTGGGTCCATAGTTGGTGGGAAGGAGGCTGGTCTCCAGGTTCCTTGTGATCCCAACAGGGGGGTCTCCTTAATCCTGGGTCCATAGTTGGTGGGAATAAGGCTGGCCTCCAGGTTCTGTATAACCCCAAAAGGGGGGTCTCCTTAGTCCTGGGTCCATAGTCGGTGGGAAGAAGCCTGGCCTCCAGGTTCTGTATAACCCCAAAAGGGGGGTCTCCTTAGTCCTGGGTCCATAGTTGGTGGGAAGGAGGCTGGCCTCCAGGTTCTGTATAACCCCAAGAGGGGGGTCTCCTTAGTCCTGGGTCCATAGTCGGTGGGAAGAAGGCTGGCCTCCAGGTTCTGTATAATCCCAAAAGAGGGGTCTCCTTAGTCCTGGATCCATAGTCGGTGGGAAGGAGGCTGGTCTCCAGGTTCCTTGTAACCCCCACAGGGAGGGTCTCCTGAGTCCTGGGTCCATAGTCGGTGGGAAGGAGGCTGGCCTCCAGGTTCCTTGTAACCCCAACAGGGAGGGTTTCCTGAGTCCATAGTAGGTGGGAAGGAGGCTGGCCTCCAGGTTCTGTATAACCTCAAGAGGGGGGGTCTCCTTAGTTCTGGGTCCATAGTCGGTAGGAAGGAGGCTGGCCTCCAGGTTCCTTGTAACTGCAACAGGGGGGTCTCCTTAGTTCTGGGTCCATAGTTGGTGGGAAGAAGGCTGGCCTCCAGGTTCTGTATAACCCCAAAAGGGGGGTCTCCTTAGTCCTGGGTCCATAGTCGGTGGGAAGGAGGCTGGCCTCCAGGTTCTATATAACCCAAAAGGGAGGTCTCCTTAGTCCTGGGTCCATAGTTGGTGGGAAGAAGGCTGGTCTCCAGGTTCCTTGTAACCCCAAGAGGGAGGGTCTCCTTAGTCCTGGGTCCATAGTCGGTGGGAAGGAGGCTGGTCTCCAGGTTCCTTGTAATCCCAACGGGGGGTCACCTTAGTCCTGGGTCCATAGTTGGCAAAAAGGAGGCTGGCCTCCAGGTTCCTTGTAACCCCAACAGGGGGGTCTCCTTAGTCCTGGGTCCATAGTTGGTAAAATGGAGGCTGGCCTCCAGGTTCCTTGTAACCCCAAGAGGGAGGTCTCCTTAGTCTTGGGTCCATAGTCGGTGGGAAGAAGTCTGGCCCCTGGGCCCCTCCAGGAGCCCAAGTCACGGTGGTTTCCAGGGAATATCAAATAGTATATTATATGCAGTGTTCTAAGCTAACCCCCCCCCCCAAAAAAAAAAAATGCAGAGTACTGCTTTAATTTAGGAAAAAGTGCAAAGAAACAACCTAATCCAAAATTATATAGACAGAAACATTTTTTAAAAAAAGCTTTAAATATTGGGGGCATTTCTCTTTTTCAAGACTGACCAAATAGAAAAAAAAAAAAGTCCTCCCAGATGAAAAAAAAATAGATGGACGAACGCTTCATCTATTCCTAGTTGCAGTTCCCTATTCAGCCACTAGATGGTGGCATCCTACACCATTACACTTGCCTCCACCAATGCAACTCCCATTGCAGCACCAGCGATGTGCAGTTGCCACTTCCGGCCGTCAGGTGGCAGCATTGCAAACCGTCCGTTGGAACGCACAACGTCAGCTGACCCAGGAGGCAGGAAGAGCTTTATTAGCAACTTCCGTCGGGGACAACAGAAGACAGCTTGCAGCTGATGTGTGTTCAAAGCTGGTAATGGTGTTCCTATGTTCCTGTTTATTATTATTATCATTGATTTGGGTTACAAGGAGGGCAGTAAGTGTAATATAGTGCTGGGGTAAGTAGAAGTGTGATAGAGAGATGTGTGTTTATGTCTATCAGCCCTATGAATGCCTGTGGCAGCACACACAGATATATAGGAGTAGGAAATGGTGCTTTCCTGGCTGCTCTTGCCCTCAGCGCTGCATTAACCAGTGTCCCGGAATAAGCACGTGGCCAGTGAAGGAGAAGCAGCGACTCCCGATCTGCCTGCTCCTTCCAGGTCAGCGACTCCACCACGGCAGCCATTAATCGACAGTGACCTCTGTATAGATGACAGCGCAGGTTCCCTGGAAGTGTACGGCATACAGGTAGGGGGCGCTAGCTTTGCTTGGAAACCTCAGGACCCCAGTGGGATGGACACATGGTATGACAACATCCTAGTCAGGGTCTGGGGGGAGGATGGAGGCGGCGTACTGGTACGGTCAGGCCTTCAAGAAGTGATGTGTTGGATACAGGTGGAGCTGGGTGGGCTGACTCAACTTCCGGGCTTGTTGTAGGTCATCGACACCCCGTCAATATGATCTCCTGACTCTGCTCCTGCACACCTGGGAGCTCTGGGTGTCTCCGCCCACATTTGTTTGTCCCCGCCCATGTTTGTGTGTTTTGGCTCCTCCTGTCCCACTCTCTGTAATAGGATATAAAGGGAGAGGAGAACCTGGGGGCCTCACACACTCAGATTTACACCTACAGCTCTCTGCTCTCCTTCGTACTGCTCCCTCCACTCAGCAGCACTGGAGGGATCTGCACACAGCCCTGGGAAATGTAGCCCCTCTCTGTCTGCTCTACATCTCAGTTTGCATCCCACCCGTTATATTCTTCTTCCTCTGATTCTGCCTTTCCCTTCTTTATGGTCATACCAGGGTGCCTAGAGCACACACACGGTCCCGGCATACATGTAGTCAAGGCAAACATACACACATTTAGAGCACACACGATCCCAGCACATATATAGTCAAGGCAAGCATACACACATTTAGAGCACACACACTGTCCCGGCACACATGTAGTCAAGGCAAACATACACACATTTAGAGCACACATGATTCCAGCACATATATAGTCAAGGCAAACATACACACATTTAGAGCACACATGATTCCAGCACATATATAGTCAAGGCAAACATACACACATTTAGAGCACACATACTGTCCCGGCACACATGTAGTCAAGGCAAACATACACACATTTAGAGCACACACGGTCAAAGCAGACACACACACATGTAGAGTACATACACAGAGTCTGACAACACATACAGTCAATCCAGACACATATACTTGGAGCACACGCATATTCTAGGCACGCACACAGTCAAGGCAGACAAACACACATTTAGAGCACACACACTCCGGGCAAACATACAGTCAGAGCAGACACACATAGAGTACATATACAGAGTCTGGGAACACATACTGTCAATCCAGACACACATGCTTAGAGCACACACATACAGCCAAGGCAAACAGACATATACTTAGAACACACACACATTCTGGGTATGCATACAGGCAGACACACATAGAGTACACACACATGTGGAGCACACATATGGTCAAGAATGACACAAACACTTAGAACACACACACAGAGTCTGGGCGCACATACAGTCAATCCAGACACACATATTTAAAGCACACACACACATTCCATTAACACATGCAGTCAAAGCAGACACACACACACATTGAGCACACAACAGTCCTGGCACACATACAATAAAGGCAGACATGACTATTCGTGGAGCAAACACACGGTCCGGGCACACATACAGTCTGGGTACACATACAGTCTGGGTACACATACAGTCTGGGTACACACACAGTCCGGGCACACACATGGTCTGGGAACACACACAGGTCGGGCACACACATGGTTTGGGAACACACACGGTCCAGGCACACATATGGTCCGGGCACCCATACGGTCTGGGCACACACACGGTCCGGGTACACACATGGTCTGGGAACACACACGGTCCGGGCACACATATACGGTCTGGGCACACACACGGTCCGGGCATACATATGGTCCGGGCACCCATACCAGGCACACATACAGTCTGGGTACACACACACGGTCCGGGCACATGCATGGTCTGGGAACACACACGGTCCGGGCAAATATATGGTCTGGGAACACACACGGTCTGGGAACACACACGGTCCAGGCACCCATACGGTCTGGGTACACACTCACACATGGTCCGGGCACACATACAGTCTAGGTACACACACATGGTCCGGGCACACACATGGTTTGGGAACACACACAGTCCGGGCACCCATACGGTCTGGGCACACAAACACACGGTCCGGGTACACACATGGCCTAGGCACACACACAGTCCAGGTACACATACAGTGTGGGTACACACACACGGTCCGGGCACACATATGGTCTGTGAACACACACGGTCCGGGCACACACATGGTCCGGGCACACACACGGTCTGGGCACACATACAGTCTGGGTACACACACACGGTCCGGGCACACACAGAGTTATAGCACATCCTCACATGCAGTCAAGACCAGCAGACACACACAGAACACACTCGATCACAGCACACAAACTGAAAACATGAGCACAACTCAGAGCACACAAGGACAATAAAATGCCACATTTAACGGTCTGATAATCAATGCCAGGAGGGTGGGGAGTCTAATGATGGACTTCTTATTCATGTTCTACATGGGGGACTGACTTTCTTACTCATTGTAATACATTGATGTCCACACGTGGGACATTTCCCTGTTACAAATTGGCTGTTGTAGGAATGGGCACATTTGCTAGGAAATAAAAATTGCAGCAGGGAAGGTGGGAACCCCTCATAATGGGCACAGAGGGTGTGCAGACCCAGGAACTCAGCACAGGGATGGTGGGAACCCCTCATAATTGGCACAGAGGGTGTGCAGACCGAGGAAATCAGCACAGGGATGGTGAGAACCCCTCATGGGTGCAGCAGGTGTACAGACCCGGGTATGCAGAGATCTCACCAATCCAGTCACCTAGAGATAGTAGGAAATGTCAGGTGGGTTAGCTCGCCAATATCAACCAAACACTGAGAGTTCAGATTACGCTGGGCTAACCCTTTAATAACTTCTCTGAGTTATTTCATTGCAATTGTTGGAATTGTCTTTAGATCTTCAGACTGACTCGCTGAAGATGGAGAAAACTAAGAGTCACGTTAATGCGATATTAGACCTCACCCTGGAGATCGTCTACCTGCTGACCGGAGAGGTGAGGGGGATTGTGGGAGGTCACATGACATCACTCTCATCTCTAATAATAAATAACAGAGCTGACTGGAGAGGTGAGGAGGATTCTGGGAGGTCACATGACATCACTCTTACCTCTATTAATAAAACACAGACCTGACCGGAGAGGTGAGGAGGATTCTGGGAGGTCACATGATGTCACTCTTACCTCTATTAATAAATCACAGACCTGCCCGGAGAGGTGAGGAGGATTCTGGGAGGTCACATGACATAACTCTCATCTCTATTAACAAAACACAGACCTGACCGGAGAGGTGAGGAGGATTCTGGGAGGTCACATGATGTCACTCCTATCTCTATTAATAAAACACAGACCTGACCGGAGAGGTGAGGAGGATTCTGGGAGGTCACATGACATCACTCTTATCTCTATTAATAAAACGCAGACCTGACTGGAGAGGTGAGGAGGATTCTGGGAGGTCACATGATGTCACTCTTACCTCTATTAAAAAACACAGACCTGACCAGAGAGGTGAGGAGGATTGTGGGAAAATTATAGTGATTATAGTGGTTGCTACTTTTTATTTAGAATTATTCACTGGTGAAGACTTCATCACTTGAGAGGGACATTTATCCCCCTATGTCTAGAAAATGGAGCAGGACCCAAAGCCCTTTCACAGTACCTCCTTCTGCACTGCTGACACCTGGGAAAAACGACAAAAAGATTCTAGAAGTCACCCAGAAGATCATCGAGCTACTAACAGGAGAGGTGAGTGGTGCCGGGAATTCTGGGACATTCTCCAGTAACAGACAAGGGATGTGTCGGGATGGTGACTGTCTCATTGTGTGTGTCAGGTTCCTATAAGGTGTCAGGATGTCACTGTCTATTTCTCCATGGAGGAGTGGGAGTATATAGAAGGACACAAGGACCTCTACAAGGACGTCATCATGGAGAACCGGCTGCCCCTCCCATCACATGGTAAGAGGAGACTTTCATTTCTTGTAGTGAGGGTCCACCTAGATCCCCCATCATCTGATATAAACACATAGACACAATGGATTCAGTCAGTGTGTGTGTTTCCTACAGATGGATCCAGTAATGGGAACCCACCAGAGAGATGTCCCCGTCCTCTGTATTCCCGGGACCCCACACAGGAACATCACAAGGATCTTCAAGATTTTGAGGTAGATGGATTTGTCACACCATACTGCCATATAGCACACAATCCAGAGAGAATCCTTCCTCTTGTGACCCGCCTTCACCTGCTGCCCACGAAAGGTCGGTCAGGTCCAGGGAACGTAGCAACACCTTCAAGAAAGATCAAATGTCCCACCTTCCTGTGACCACCTCAACCAGTCATACACAATATGATCTATACAGAGACATTGTATCCAAATAAAATCTCAGAGTTTCGCTCATGATGTAGGATAACACATTGGTTTTATGATGCAGGAGGACCACTTGATCGTTGTTAAAGTGGAAAGTGATGAAGAAGAGCTGTATCTGAGGGATGATGGGCAATATACGAAGAAGGAGGAGATCCCTCCAGAGATCAGCCCAGGTGAGGAACACTAAATCCAGAGAAGAGTCCCGGATCCTCCTTGTTCAGTCACTACAACCATCTCTTCTTCTCCCTGTAATGGGGAGACAGTATGTGCCCAGTGGGGGGGTCAGGAACCATCAGTCTCTATTAGACTCTGGCTAAGAGCTATGTAAGGAGGAGGAGATCCCTCCAGGTGAGGAATAAACACTAAATCCAGAGAAGAGTCCCAGATCCTTCTTGTTCAGTCACTACAACCATCTCTTCTCCCATCTCCTCTATCAGTAGACAGTAATGGGGGGACAGTATGTATCCAGTGGGGGAGTCAGTAGACAGTAAGGGGGGAGACAATATGTGCCCAGTGGGGGAGTCAGGAGCCATCAGCCTCTATTAGACTCCAGCTATGGACCATGTATGGAGGAGGAAGTTCCTCCAGAGATCAGCCCAGGTGAGGAATAAACACTAAATCCAGAGAAGAGTCCCAGATCCTCCTTGTTCAGTCCCTACAACCATCTCTTCTTCTCTCCCCTCCTCTGTCAGTAGACAGTAATGGGGGGACAGTATGTACCCAGTGGGGGAGTCAGGAGCCATCAGCCTCTATTAGACTCCAGCTATGGACCATGTATGGAGGAGGAAGTTCCTCCAGAGATCATCCCAGGTGAGGAATAAACACTAAATCCAGAGAAGAGTCTCAGATCCTCCTTGTTCAGTCACTACAACCATCTCTTCTCCCCCCTCCTCTGTCAGTAGACAGTAATGGGGGGACAGTATGTACCCAGTGGGGGAGTCAGTAGACAGTAAGGGGGAGACAATATGTGCCCAGTGGGGGAGTCAGGATCCATCAGCCTCTATTAGACTCCAGCTATGGACCATGTATGGAGGAGGAAGTTCCTCCAGAGATCAGCCCAGGTGAGGAATAAACACTAAATCCAGAGAAGAGTCCCAGATCCTCCTTGTTCAGTCACTACAACCATCTCTTCTTCTCCCCCCTCCTCTGTCAGTAGACAGTAATGGGGGGACAGTATGTACCCAGTGGGGGATCAGGAGCCATCAGCCTCTATTAGACTCCGGCTATGAGCCATGTAAGGAGGAGGAAGTTCCTCCAGAGGTCAGCCCAGGTGAGGAATAAACACTATATCCAGAGAAGAGTCCCATATCCTCCTTGTTCAGTCCCTACAACAATCTCTTCTTGGGGCAGGGAGAAGGATCAGTACAGTTAAGTTGTGGTACCATTTGTGACCTCTAGAGTTAGGTTCTACTCAGGGTTCTGCCGAGAGGAGTGTAGGAGCCTTCAGGAAGAGACCAAAGCAAGAGGGAAAACTCTCCTCCTGTCCTTCCACTGGCGTCCCAGAAGAACACCTTCCTAGAATACGAAGCTATAGATGAAGAAGAGACGAATGTTATGAGATGAGGGGTGATGGGCTGTGTAAGAAGGCGTAGGGAGATCGGAGCAGGTGAGGAATAAACACTAAATCCATAAAAAGTAGGGATGCACCGATACCGGAAAATACGAGTACCGATACTTTTGGTCAAGTGCTCGCCATTATCGATTACTGATACCTCTTGTGGTGCGATTTGAACCCATACAAGATGAATTGGCTCAAACTGCACTGCAAAGAATTGCATGTGATTTGAACAAGAATGCCGTGAAATCCCTGTCCAAATTGCATGCCGTTTCTTCCACAGCTGCTGTGCCAACCCAGGCTTGCCATAGTGACTTTGAGTCAGGAGCCGTGCGGGAAACCTCACATGGATGGTGCTGACCAATCAGAAGCCGTCTGGGCCATACTGTCAGTCCTGGAAGGAGAGGAGAGAGCCACGGGGATTTCAAATCCCTGGACCTCTAAAGCTGCTTTTCATCGTCTGACAGCGGGGGGGGGGGGGGGGGATGTCTGCAGTCTGGTACAGCAGGACCAGGGGGATGGGTAGTGAGTCCAGTGGATGGATGGGAACCACTGGAGGCTGGGGGGGAGAGAGCCGCTGGAGGCTGGGGGGAGAGAGCTGCTGGAAGGGAGAGAGCCGGGGGGTGGGGGGGAGAGCTGTTGGAGGGGAGAGAGTCGCTGGAGGCTGGGGGGAGAGAGACGCTGGAGGCTGGGAGGAGAGAGCTGCTGGAGGCTGGGGGGAGAGAGACGTTGGAGGCTGGAAAGAGAGCTGCTGGAGAGAAGAGAGCCACTGGAGGCTGGAAAGAGAGCTTTTGGAGAGTAGAAAGCCGCTGGAGGCTGGGGGGAAAGAGCTGTTGGAGGGGAGAGAGACGCAGGAGGCTGGGGGGAGAGAGACGCTGGAGGCTGGGGGGAGAAAGCTGTTGGAGGGGAGAGGGAGGCTGGGGGGAGAGAGCTGTTGGAGGGGGGAGAGACGCTGGAGGCTGGGGGGAGAGAGCCGCTGGAGGCTGGGAGGAGAGAGCCGTTGGGGAGGGGGGGAGGAGCTGCTGGAGGCTGGGGGGAAGAGAGCTGCTGGAGGCTGGGTGGGGGGCTGAGGCAGAAGGAGCCCAAGCAGCAATCTCTGATTTTCACAGTGGGATCGGGAGCCTGGGCTGCTGGAACCCATCATGCAGGGATGTTTCCCACAATGCTCCTGTGTGAACTCGGTCTCAAAGTCGCTACGACAAGCCTGGGCTCACACAGGAGCCCTGCAGGAAACCACATGTGATTCGGACAGGAATAGCCCAGCACTCCAGTTCAAATCTCATGCATTTCCTTGCAGTGCGATTTGAGACCGTTCATTTTGTATGGGCTCAAATCGCACTGCAAAAGCATCGGTTTCAGCATCAGGAACATTTGTCCACGTACTCGGAATCAACCCTAATAAAGAGAATAATCCATCCTTTTTTTTTCCAGGAGGGGAGCAGAGGACCAGCATGAGCTCAGAGGAACATCTTTCCTCCACTCCAGAATACGATGACCTTGTAGATGGTTCTCCAGGAGAAGACTCCTTTAGCAACGATCTTCATCCAGGATTCCATAGTGTGGATAGATCGCCAGATCCCTCTAATCCTGAGGAACCTTATCTGGACAGATTGTATAGTCTTTCCCCAGACATCAATCCCGGACTCTCCAGAGCAAGTAGATCCCCTGATGCCTCAGCCTATGGCCTGGTGCTTGTCGACACTGCAGATACCCAAACCCACGGGGTCGTTGAGCCTTTTTTTTGCTCGGCATGCGCGAAATGGTTCTTGCTGAAACTACCTCCTGGCCAGCATAAGTCAACCACACCCAAAGTGCCATATTTATGTCCGGATTGTGGGAGATGCCTGACGCAGCATGAAGGCCTCCCTCAACCCAGGAGGACGGACATCGTCAAGCTGACGCACGTCTGTTTTGAATGCGGAAGATGTTTTACGGTGGAGTCCAATCTCTTCAGGCATCGGCTCACCCACAGCAAAGATCGGCCTTACCAGCCCACTGAGGGCAGGGCGAGGTTCAACCAGGGCGCCGAGCACCAGAGGGTTTACTCCAGCGAGGGACTCCTTGAATGTTCTGAATGTGGAGAACGGCTTTCAGGGAAGAGCTGTCTTCTGAATCACGAGAGACTTCACGCCGAGGAGAAACCGTATTCCTGCTCTGAAGGTGAGAAGAGTTTGGTGGATCAGGTAGTCCTCTATCAGCATCACGAGCGAGTTTTCTCTGACTATAAACCGTTTTCTTGTCCGGAGTGCGGAAAATTTTACACCTCCAAGTCCGTTCTCAACCGGCACTTGAAGCTTCACTCCGACTATAAGCCGTTCCCGTGTTCGGTGTGTGGGAAATGCTTCGCCAATAAGTCTCTGCTCAACAGCCACCGGAGGGTTCACAGTAAACCATTCTCCTGCGCAGAGTGCGGAAAGTGTTTCACGTTCAGATATCACCTGACCAAACATGAACAGACGCACGCCGGTGGGAGCCACCTTTTGGAACAGAGAGAACAGAAGTTTTTGTACTCCAATGAATTATTAGACAGTGGAGCTCCCGGGGGTCAGACATTTAATTTTTAATAATAAAATAAAGTCAATTTTGTAAAATATTCTTGTATGCGTTTGTGTGTGTGTGTGCTCCTTTAAGGTGTTCTCCACCGTGCACTCTTCTTTGGTGGACCAGGGCGAGGCCTGTTGTGAGTGGAACCTGTCCTGTTCGACCGCTGTATGGTCTTGGCCACCGTGCTACAGCTCAGTTTCAGGGTCTTGGCAATCTTCTTATAGCCTAGGCCATCTTTATGTAGAGCAACAATTCTTTTTTTCAGATCTCTTTTTCCTCAGAGAGTTCTTTGCCATGAGGGGCCATGCTGAACTTCCAGTGACCAGTATGAGAGAGTGAGAGCGATAACGCCAAATTGAACACACCTGCTCCCCATTCACACCTGAGACCTTGTAACATGAGTCACATGACACCAGAGAGGGAAAATGGCTAATTGGGCCCAATTTGGACCTTGTCACTTAGGGGTGGAGTCACTTTTGTTGCCAGCGGTTTAGACATTAATGGCGGTGTGTTGAGTGATTTTGAGGGGACAGCAAATTTACATGTTATACAAGCTGTACACTGACTACTTCACATTGTAGCAAAGTGTCATTTCTTCAGTGTTGTCAAATGAAAAGATAAAATCAAATATTTACAAAAATGGGAGGGGTGGACTCCTGAGATATCGTATGTCATTTTTCACCGGATTACTCATGCATAGCTGAAAGGAGTCAAAGAACACCCCTTTTTTCTTAGATATCTTATTTTTCAGTCACTAAGTGCAAAACTAGTGCTGAGCTTTCTTATTAAAAAACCTGGCACATATGTTTCTATGAAAAAAAAAAAAATTAAAACGAATTAGGATACCGGATTATTCATGCATAGGTGAATGAAGTCAAGGAAAACCTCGTTTTCCCTAGATATCTAATTTTTCAGTCAATGAGTACAGAACTAGTGCTGGACTTATTAAAAAACACAACACACGTTTCTATGTAAAAATAAAATAATCACAATAATATTTAAAACAAATTGGGATACTGGACTATTCACGCATAGGTGAATGAAGTCAAGGAGCACCTCGCTTTCCCTAGATATCTAATTTTTCAGTCAGTAAGTGCAGAACTAGTGCTAGACCTTCTTATTTTAATGCACAACACATTTTTCTATGTAAAAAAAAAAAGTTATTAAAACAAATCAGGATACCAGATTATTCATGCATAGCTTAATGAAGTCAAAGAACACCCCGCTTTTCCCAGATATCTAATTTTTCAGTCAATAAGTGCAGAACTAGTGCTGGGCTTTCTTATTAGAAAACTTGTCACAAATGTTTCTATGAAAAAAAAAATTAAAACAAATTAGGATACTGGATTATTCATGCATAGGTGAATGAAGTCAAGGAACACCTCGCTTTCCCTAGATATCTACTTTTTCAGTCAATAAGTGCAGACCTAGTGCTGAGCTTTCTTAATAAAAAACCTGGCACATATGTTTCTATGTAAAAACAAAAAAAAAAAATAAAACAAATCAGGATACCGGATTATTCATGCATAGGTGAATGAAGTCAAGGAAAACCTTGCTTTCCCTAGATCTCTAATTTTTCAGTTAATCAGTACAGAACTAGTGCTGGACTTTCTTATTAAAAAACACAATATACGTTTCTATGTAAAAGTAAAATAATAACAATATTAATTAACACAAATCAGGATACTGGATTATGCACATTTAGCTGAATGAAGTCAAAGAACACCCCACTTTTCCCAGATATCTAATTTTTCAGTCAATAAGTGCAGAACTAGTGCTGGACTTTCTTATTAGAAAACCGGTCACAAATGTTTCTATGAAAAAAAAAAATTTAAACGAATTAGGATACTGGATTATTCATGCATAGGTGAATGAAGTCAAGGAACACCTCGCTTTCCCTAGATATCTAATTTTTCAGTCAATACATGCAGAACTGGTGCTTGACCTTCTTATTTGAATGCACAACACATGTAGAAAAAAAAAAAGTTATTAAAACAAATCAGGATACCAGATTATTCATGCATAGCTGAACGAAGTCGGAGAACAACCCGCTTTTCCTAAGATCTCGAATTATTCAGTCAATAAGTGCAGAACTAGTGCTGGACTTTCTTATTAAAAAACACAACACACGTTTCTATGTAAAAATAAAATAATAACAATGTTAATTAACACAAATCAGGATACTGGATTATGCACACTTAGCTGAATGAAGTCAAGGAACACCCCACTTTTCTGAGATATCTAATTTTTCAGTTAATAAGTGCAGAACTAGTGCTGGACATTCTTATTAGAAAACCCTGCAAAAATGTTTCTATGAAAAAAATAAAAATTAAAATGAATTAGGATACTGGATTATTCATGCATAGCTGAATGAAGTCAAGGAAAACCTTGTTTTCCCTAGATATCTACTTTTTCAGTCAATGAGCACAGACCTAGTGCTGGACTTCCTTATTAAAAAACACAACACACGTTTCTATGTAAAAAATAAAATAATAAAATTAAAACAAACCAGGATACTGGATTACTCAGACATATAGATGTGTTCAAAATAATAGCAGTCAGACATCACTAACCTGATCACTGTTTTTGGTGGAAATTATATTTCTACATGGCAAATAATTTACTAGCAGGTGTAGTCGAGTAATAGAAATCCAACAGACCCAACAGTCATGACATGCATGCTGCTGATTCTGTGTAATTGAATCACTAATTGAAAGGGGCATGTTCAAAATAATAGCAGTGTGGAGTTAGTGAGGTCATTCATTCTTTGAAAAACAGGTGGCAATTATTGCCCTTATTTAAGGAAGGAAGGCAGCAAATGTTGTACATGCTGGTTACAGTGCATTTCTCTTTGAAATTCTGAGGAAAATGGGTCGTTCCAGACCCAAAGGCCTTGTTAATGCAGCCAAGTCAAGTATTCTGATGTATTCAAACTGATCCATGATCCCTGGTATGGATAAATAGGCCCAACACCGTAGTATGAGAAACATCCCCATATCATGATGCTTGTGCAACCATGCTTCACTGTCTTCACAGTGTACTGTGGCTTGAATTCAGTTTTTGGGGGTCGTCTGACAAACTGTCTCCGGCCACTAGACCCAAAAAGAACAATCTTACTTTCATCAGTCCACAAAATGTTGCGCCATTTCTCTTTAGGTCAGTCAATGTGCTTTTTGGCAAATTGTAACCTCTTCAGCACGTCTTTCATGTCTGGCACTTGTCTGGCACATGTCTGGCACTTGATTCTGATCCTACCCCTCACTTACATTATGGTGTCATATCTGAGCTGGCAACTTCAGGAAGTAGATAGTGACCCTAGATGATGGCACCTCTAGTGGTGCATAAAGGAGTTGATCACTCAATTTGATGATCGTTACACCAACTCCTTGGCCATGTGGACTATTACTGTTTACATGAAATCTTTACAATTCAAAGTTTTCTTAATGAAAAAAAAACCAATAACAAAAAAGTTATTTATGGTTATTTCCTGGAGTTCCCCCCAGTCCTGGCACTTTATTCTGATCCTACCCCTCACTTACATTATGGTGTCATATCTGAGCTGGCAACTTCAGGAAGTGAATGGTGACCATGGCTGATGGCACCTCTAGTGCATAAAGGAGCTGACTGCTCAATTTCATGATTTTTAATTTTTTAAATCTTTTTAATTTAAAAAGAAATTATATTACATTATATATATTTTATATAACGTACTGTATCTTCTAATGTGTTAATGCTTTATTTAAAAAATAATATTTTTATGTTAAAGCTTTTTTTTTAAATATTTTTATTACAATATATATTTATATTATTATATATACAGTATTTTATATTATAATAACATATTGTTATTTATGTACTGTATCTTCTAATATGTTAACGCTTTATTTTTTAAAAATATTTTTATGTTAAAGCTTTTTTTTTTAACTTTTTTTATTACATTATATATTAATATATATACAGTATTTTATAGTATAATATATTATGTATGTACTGTATCTTCTATTATGTTAATAATTTATTTAAAAAAATAATTTTTATGTTAAACCTTTTTTTGTTTTTTTGTTTTTATTACATTATATATTTATATATATATATATATATATATATATATATATATATATACAGTATTTTATATTATAATATATTGTTATTTATGTACTGTATCTTCTAATATGTTAGTGCTTTATTTTAAAAAAATATTATGTTAAAGCTTTTTTTAAAATATTTTTTATTACAATATATATTTATATTATATATACAGTATTTTATATTATAATAATATATTATTTATGTACTGTATCTTCTAATATGTTCATGCTTTATTTTTAAAAAATATTTTTATGTTAAAGCTTTCTTTAAAATATTTTTATTACATTATATATTTATGTTATATATACAGTATTTTATATAATAATATATTGTTATTTATGTACTGTACCTTCTAATATGTTAATGCTTTATTTTTTTTTAATATTTTTAGGTTAAAGCTTCTTTTAAATTTTTTTTAATACACTATATATACAGTATTTTATATTATAATAATATATTGTTATTTATGTAATCTTCTAATATGTTTACGCTTTATTTTTAAAAAAATATTTTTATGTGAAAGATTTTTTTAAATTTTTTATTACATTATATATTTATGATTATATATACAGTATTTTATATTATAATATATTGTTATGTATGTAATGTATCTTCTAATACGTTAACGCTTTTTTTTAAAAAAATATGTTTATGTTAAAGCTTTTTATTAAATATTTTTTATTGCATTATATATTTAAATTATTATATATACAGTATTTTATGTTATAATAATATATTGTTATTTATTATTATTTATAATATTAATATGATGCTGCCTTGTATCTTTCTCTTTTACCCACAACCCCTTTAGCCCCTCCTCCTCCTATGCCCCCTCTAACTGAAAATGTTCCTTGGGGAAACCATAGCTCAGCAAGCTGCTCAGTGAATCAAATATGACGCTGCAGTTCTCCTGCAGACCATTAGATGGCAGCTCGGTACACTACATCAGAATGGGACAGTCTAGTCTACAGTATCTCTATTAGTGGCAATATGCGTTCTCTTATTTGGCCGCAAGATGGCAGCATGGCGCTAAAAATGCTTTAGCTCACAGAGCTTGGAACGCAGAGCCCGGATAACTTTATTAGCAACTTCCGGTTTGAGCAATAATAGCAAAGAGGCAAAATTGTTGCTGATGGGTGACAAGGGCTGGTATGACTTTCTGTTTCTTTTATGTGAATACTAAAGCTGCTCTCAACCTGACTTCTTATTTCCTAAAATACAAGCATGCTGAGTTTGCTTCCTTATGAATTTTTAGCGTAATATCTTCCTTCTAGGTCACCAGACTTGTAGAAGATGGATAGACACAGGAGTCACACAGCTGAAATAATAAACCTCACCCTGGAGATCCTCTGCCTGCTGACCGGAGAGGTGAGAAGGATTCTGGGAGGTCACATGACATCACTCCTATCTCTATTAATAAAACACAGACCTGACCAGAGAGGTGAGGAGGATTCTGGGAGGTCACATGACATCACTCTCTCTCTCTATTAATAAGACACAGACCTGACCGGAGAAGTCAGGAGGATTCTGAGAGGTCACATGACGTCACTCTTATCTCTATTAATAAAACACAGACCTGACCGGAGAGGTGAGGAGGATTCTGGGAGGTCACAAGACATCACTCTTATTTCTATTAATAAAACACAGACCTGATTGGAGAGGTGAGGAGGATTCTGGGAGGTCACATGATGTCACTCTCTTCTCTATACATAATACACAGACTTGACCGGAGAGGTGAGGAGGATTCTGAGAGGTCACATGACGTCACTCTTATCTCTATTAATAAAACACAGACCTGACCGGAGAGGTGAGGAGGATTCTGGGAGGTCACATGACATCACTCTCTCTCTCTATTAATAAGACACAGACCTGACCGGAGAAGTCAGGAGGATTCTGAGAGGTCACATGACGTCACTCTTATCTCTATTAATAAAACACAGACCTGACCGGAGAGGTGAGGAGGATTCTGGGAGGTCACAAGACATCACTCTTATTTCTATTAATAAAACACAGACCTGATTGGAGAGGTGAGGAGGATTCTGGGAGGTCACATGATGTCACTCTCTTCTCTATACATAATACACAGACTTGACCGGAGAGGTGAGGAGGATTCTGGGAGGTCACATGACATGACTGTTTCTTTATGCAGAGTTTTCCTCCTGTGAAGTCCGGTGACCATGTGACCATCACAGTGTCTCAAACCTCCTCCATGATATCTGAGAGAAACAACAAGAAGATTCTCGAAGTCACCCAGAAGATGATGGATCTGCTGACAGGAGAGGTGAGCGGTGCCGGGAATGCTGGGACATTCTCCAGTAACAGACAAGGGATGTGTCTGGATGGTGACTGTATCATTGTGTGTGTCAGGTTCCTATAAGGTGTCAGGATGTCACTGTCTATTTCTCCATGGAGGAGTGGAAGTATTTAGAAGGACACAAGGACCTCTACAAGGACATCATGATGGAAGACCGGCTGCCCCTCACATCACCGGGTAAGAGGAGACTTTCATTTCTTGTATTGAGGGTCCACCAAGATCAGTGTTTCTCAACTCCAGTCCTCATGGACCCCCAACAGGTCATGTTTTCAGGATTTCCATTATTTTGCACAGGTGATTTGATCAGTTTCACTGCCTTAGTAATTACCACAGCTGTTTCATCTGAGGGAAATCCTGAAAACATGACCTGTTGGGGGTCCATGAGGACTGGAGTTGAGAAACACTGACCTAGATTCACACATCCTCTGATATAAACACTTATAAACAATGTATTAAGTCAGTGTGTGTGTTTCCTACAGATGGATCCAGTAATGGAAACCCACCAGGGAGATGTCCCCGTCCTCTGTATTCCCGGAATTCCACACAGGAAGGTCACACCATCCCCCACCATCATCAGGTAGATGGATCCAGTAATGGGAACCCACCAGAGAGATGTCCCCGTCCTCTGTATTCCCGGGACTCCACAAAGGACCATCAGGAGATCCCTCAGGAGCATCGGGTATAAACACTGAACACCAGATAACTGTAGACTATGATTTCTGCCTAATACAAATAAAATGGCACTTTGTGGTTTTATTCATCAGCTAATAATAAAAGTCTAATTTTCAGGATGCAGAAGTGATTCAAATTAAAATTGAAGTAATCGATGAGTCAGAAGAAGAGAAGGATGATGAGCCATGTATGGAGGATATTCCTCCAGAGGTCAGCACAGGTGAGTGATAAACACTAAATCCTGGAGAAAAAAAAAAAAAAAGCCTTCCAAAGTGAGTTCATTGTCTGTTGTCACTTCCAGTGGATCTGGTTTGTCTTTTTTTATTAGAGACATTTTCTTCAGTCTACATAGAACATTTCCCTTCCAGGCATGTAATCACTTGCTGCTCATCTGTCCTTAGATATGGTGGCCGCATTTGTTTTCTTTTTCAGGCTTTTTTTCCCTTTGTTTCCAACTGGTGATCCTGCTAGTAGCACACTTCCTTTCCTAGGGTGACTACGCTCAATCCCTGTACTGTATCTATGGAGGGAGCCATGGTAGTCACTACTGCTCTTCACTACCCTTGGATGAAACATGGAGTTGGCATTGTTGTACCTCTTTTATGAAAGTCTTTTAGGAAAGTTCTGATTCTGGTACAAAGCCCAGCAAAGCTATTTAAAAGTGAATGAATGGCTTTTTATTTCAAAAGGCTTATTATTCAAAAAATAAATATGAAGCAAGTTTAACCTCTTCCTGCCATCCACACGCAAATGTGCGGCCTCCCGGCGCCTGGGCCTTGACTGCGAGCGGCCGCACATTTGCACGCAATTAACAAAAACATACATGCTGAGAGTGCGCACCCTGTGCGCTCCCAGCACACATATCCGATACTCACAGAAAGGTCCCGATCTCCTCTTTCGATCGGGACCTTTCCCGATTATGTGACCGCCGTGACGGTGAATCACGGTGGTCACATGACCTTAAAACCCCATCTGCCGGCTTCTGAAACCCTTAAAGAGCCGGGAGGCGCCGGCGCCAAGGGGTTAAAATATTAACCACTTCCCGACCGCTCTATAGCAGTTTTGGTAGGGGGCCAGGCCTTTTTTTGCATTACGGCGCTACATTACTTTATCTATAATCTTGGATTATCTGGTCAGTATCTGTTTCTTGTACTCTCATGCTTGCTGGATGGAACAAATCTGTATTATCAAGCAGTATCACGCTATTGGGCCTCCTTGTGAGCTTCCTACCATCCACAGAGTCACGTCTAAGGAGGACAGAGCCATGCTTGATAGCTGGGTGAGCAGAGCACGGGAATAGACCAGACCACATTCCAGAGGGTTTCCTGGATTCAAACCTTAAGAGGGGTTATCTCTTACATGCACATCTGGTGAGTGCGCAGTCTTATATCAGTTTGGATATCACCACGTTTATATTCATCATTAGAGATCCTCTCAACACTCAACCCACTGGGATATTGTGGACTGGGCACTCACGAATATTTCTGATCAAGTCACGATGCAGTGACAAGTATTGTTTATGTGTGGACTTTACTCTTTGCACTTTAATGTGTTTTGCACCATAGTGTGTTATTCACAATAATTTATGCACACCGAGACACTTGTTTTTACAGCAATTTTAGCATTTTATTCATTTATATTTTATGAATTATTTATGATTCCATAAGCGCTGCACCCCCCGTTTATATACTGCATTACTTTTACTGACAATTGCACGATCATGCAACGCCACACCCAAATGAAATTGAAGTCCATTTTTTCCCACAAATAGAGCTTTCTTTTAGTAGTATTTGATCGCCTGTGCAGTTTTTTATTTTATAAAAAAATAAGACTGACAATTTTGAAAAAAAACAATATTTTTGAATTTTTGCTATCAAACATGTCCAGTAAACAAATTTAAAAAATCAAATTTCGGCATAAATTTCAGCCAAAATGTATTCTGCTCCGTGTCTTTGCTAAAAAAAAATCCCAATACGTGTAAATTAATTGGTTTACGTGAAAGTTATAGCGTTTACAAATGGTGGTATGTATATTGTAATTGTAATTTTTTTTTTCCTAGTAAAGGCGGCGATCAGCGGGACTGCGGCGGGCATTCTGACATTGGGTGTAACAGTGATCAGTGCTAATAAAAAACACTGACACTGTACTAATGACACTGGGCAGGAAGGGGTTAACATCTTGGGCGATCAAAGGGTTAACTGTTTGCTGTTTTACTATGGGGGCTGTGTGTTTCACTGTAAGCACACTGCTCTGTATGGCTCTGTTATGCATACAAAGCAGTGTTCAGGATCTGACAGGGGAGAGATCTGTATGGTTTACACACAGGTCTCTCCCCCCCGTTGGAAATCCTAGGAGATCGCCGGGTGCCGACGGGGAATCACCAGCCGGGACCCAGTAATTGACAGCCGAGGCCGCGAATGGCGGTGCGGGTAGGGCGCGCACGCCATCTACCCGGAACTGCAAAATCACGGATATATACGTGATTTTGCGCATCCGTGCCACCCTGTAGCAGTATTTTTGCCATAGGGTGGCTCGGAAGCTGTTAACTGATATCATATACAGATTTAGGCTCATCCCTTTGATCTGCAGATGAATGAAACAGAATAAATTAAAAAAGAACAAAGTCCGTTTGTACCACTCTATTTCCCGGTAAAATGTTTACAAAAACTGTGTCAGATGATCTATTTTTTTTTTTTTAAAGCATCAGCTTCTACTGCATGACTGTATATAGACAGCAACTCCCAGCTCTCATTTTGACAGCCTGGAACTGCCAGAAAGTGTAAATGGGAAGCTGCGGAGGAGAAGATGAACAGGGCATGCTACACATGTCCTGTGTACTTCCGTGAAATTTTGGAGGGCATGTGCAGCACGTCCACGACTGCTTATGCTTTCCATTCAGCTCACAGAGAGTGACAAGCGCACTGCAGTTCTGGTGTTTTCTGTACTTGCTGAACATTTGCATAAAAAAATAAATAAAACAAATGCAGAACCACATCTAACAACTTGTAAGCTGCAATATGTGACATTTCTGTACTTGGGTTTTGATATCGTGTAATAAAAAAAAAAAAAAACGTTTTCACTTTGTGTAAGGTACTGTTGCCCAACCTTTAAAGTGTAACATGCTCAGGCCGGAGTTTATTAAGCAGTTTCATGCAGCTCTATGACTCGTATGAGATTTAAATGTATATATAGGCCTACCTTTCTCAACCAGGTTCCATGGAACCCCAGGATTTCTCAAGAGGTTTCTAGGGGTTCCTTGACCCATGGTTAATCGACCTCCCATATGATGGTTCCTTCATAGATCTAGGTCCATCATCACTGGTAGAGCCAGTAGCATGACAGCATTGATCTTTGAAGCTGTCTGAATGTGGCATTCTAACCACCACTGTAAGAAGGGGATATTCTTCCCACTTGACCACCAATGTAAGGGGCATTTTCCTAATGGCAACCAATAGACTGATCTTAGCAGGGGTTCCCTGAGACATGGACACTATTACAAGGGTTCCTCTGGGTTAAAAAGTTTTAGAAAGGCTGATAGAGGTAGATTTAGACTTTGAGAATAATCTTTTTTATTTGTTCCTAGTAGATGGACTTAGGAACTGTGAGATCTTGGAGATGCTCACTTCATCTCCGAGGTACATAGCAGAAGATGATTCCCTCGGGGAAGATATGTATGGATTACATGCTTCCGATCCCTCTACACATCTTGGACATCCTCCAGATTGCTCTACACACATTGGACATCCTCCCAATAGCTCCTCAGAGATTGGATGTCCTCCCAATTGCTCCACACAGATTGGTCATCCTCCCAATCGCACTCCAGAGACTGGAAATCCTTCCAATAATTCTACACAGATTGGACTTCCTCCCAGTTACTGCACACAGATTGGATGCCCTCCTAATTGCTCCTCACAGATTGGACGTCCTCCCAATTGCTCCTCACAGATTGGACGTCCTCCCAATTGCTCCTCACAGATTGGACGTCCTCCCAATTGCTCCTCACAGATTGGACATTCTCCCAATTGCTCCACACAGATTGGTTATCCTCCCAATCGCTCTCCAGAGACTGGATGTCCTCCCAATTGCTCCACACAGACTGGTTATCCTCCCAATCATTCTCCAGAGATCGGGAATCCTTCCAATCATTCTACACATATTGGACATCCTCCCAATCACTCCACACAGATTGGACATCCTCCCAATCACTCCACACAGATTGGTTATCCTCCCAATAGCTCTCCAGAGACTGAAAATTCTTCCGATCATTCTACACAGACTGGGCATCCTCCCAATCTCTCCACACAGATTGGACATCCTCCCAATCGCTCCACACAGATTGGACGTCTTCCCAATTGCTCCACAAAGAATGGACATCCTCCCAATCGTTCCACACAGATTGGACATCCTCCCAATTGCTCCCCAGAGATTGGAAATCTTCCCAATCTCTCTACACATAGACATCCACTCAATGGCTCTGTACATATTGGACATCCTGTCAATCACCCTACAGAAATTGGACATCCCCCTAATCACTCTACACAGACTGGCTATCCTACTGATCCCTCTACATATCGAAGACATATTTCTGATGCCTCTAAACTTGGTGAACATCCTTCTGGTCCTGCTGTGTTCATTGGACATCTTTTCAACTCCGCTGCACTTGGCGACCATCTTTCTGATCATGCCAGCAATCTCACCGATCATACTGCATACCGAG
Organism: Staurois parvus; assembly: GCF_062004578.1. Lineage (NCBI taxonomy): Eukaryota > Metazoa > Chordata > Amphibia > Anura > Ranidae > Staurois > Staurois parvus. The sequence goes on along the minus strand of NW_028318245.1, from coordinate 7,608,247 downwards.
GCAACAATAGATTTGTCTGTTCACAGTGCGGGAAATGTTGCTCGCTGAAATTACCTGCAGACGTGCACCGCAGGATCCGCAGGCAGAAGATGCAGTTTTTGTGCCCTTACTGCAGGCAGTGTTTTGCTCAGAGGGCGGGGCTGGAGAAGTACTCCTGTACGGAGTGCGGGAAGAGTTTCATCCAGAAGTCCGACCTGGTCCGCCATCTCCGATCACACACGGGTGAGAAGCCCTTCGAGTGCCATGAGTGCGACAAGCGCTTCAGCCTGAAGGGAGCCCTCAGAGTACACCAGCGTAGCCACACAGGGGAGCGTCCCTTCTCCTGTTCTGTGTGCGGTAAGCGTTTTGCGCGAAAGGTAATCCTTCTCAACCACGAACGGATTCACACGGGTGAGAAGCCCTTCATCTGCCTGGAGTGTGGCAAATGTTTTGCGCAGGAGGTGTCTCTGAGCAGACATCGAAAAACTCACACAAGATAAGAAGCTATTGTTGTGGTCTAAAATAAAGTATTTTTGATTACTTCTTAAGTGTGTTTTTTTAATTAATACTAGCAAAAGTGTTCATGTTCCATAATGAGCAATGGTGGGAATTCTACAAATATTGTTGTTTTAGTAGGCAAGATGAGTAAAGGAGGAATGTAGGCGGTATGGAGAGAGGAAGTAGGTGAAGGAGAGGAGCGCTGAGGGTATGACAGCAGACAGTATCTGCAGCAGAGTAGTGTGAATGATATGAAAGCTGGCAGTATATGCAGGGAAGGAGTGCAGAGGGTATGTTGCAGTGAGTGCAGGAGCAATGTAGAGCGTATCTGGATGTTAGTAAGGAGTGATGATGTATGATGGTATGTGCAGGAAAGGACTGAAGAGGAAATGACAGTATGTGCAGGAAAGGAGTGCCAAGTGTATGACAGGATGTGCAGGAAAGGAAGGGTACGACGGTACAGGAAAGTAGAGGGAAGGGTACGATGGTACGTGCAGGAAAGGAGAGGGAAGGGTACGATGGTACGCGCAGGAAAGGAGAGGGAAGGGTACAATGGTATGTGCAGGAAAGGGAAAGGTACAATGGTATGTGCAGGAAAGGGAAGGGTACGATGGTACGTGCAGGAAAGGAGTGGGAAGGGTATGTGCAGGAAAGGAGAGGGAAGGGTACGATGGTACGCGCAAGAAAGGAGTGGGAAGGGTACGATGGTACGCGCAGGAAAGGAGTGGGAAGGGTACGATGGTACGCGCAGGAAAGGAGTGGGAAGGGTACGATGGTACGCGCAGGAAAGGAGTGGGAAGGGTACGATGGTACGCGCAGGAAAGGAGTGGGAAGGGTACGATGGTACGCGCAGCAAAGGAGTGGGAAGGGTACGATGGTACGCGCAGGAAAGGAGTGGGAAGGGTACGATGGTACGCGCAGGAAAGGAGTGGGAAGGGTACGATGGTACGCGCAGAAAAGGAGTGGGAAGGGTACGATGGTACGCGCAGGAAAGGAGTGGGAAGGGTACGATGGTACGCGCAGGAAAGGAGAGGGAAGGGTACGATGGTACGCGCAGGAAAGGAGAGGGAAGGGTACGATGGTACGCGCAGGAAAGGAGTAGGAAGGGTACGATGGTACGCGCATGAAAGGAGAGGGAAGGGTACGATGGTACGTGCAGGAAAGGAGAGGGAAGGGTACGATGGTACGTGCAGGAAAGGAGAGGGAAGGGTACAATGGTATGTGCAGGAAAGGAGTAGGAAGGGTACGATGGTATGTGCAGGAAAAGAGTGGGAAGGGTAAGACGGAATGTGTAAAAAAAGATTGCAGAGGCTATAATGATTTGTGCAGGAAAGGAGTGTGGAGTATATGATGGCATATGCAGGAAAGAAGTGCTGAAGGTATGATCAGGAAAAGAGTGTGGAATGTATGACGCATTATGCAAGAAAGGAGTGCGGAGGATAGGACAGTATGATATAGGAATGTATGACGGAATGTGCAGGAAAGGAATGTGGAAGGTATGACAGTATGATCAGGAAAGTAGTGCCATGGGCATGATGATATGATCAGGAAATGAGTGCAGGGGGTATGACGGTATGATCAGGAAAGGAGTGCAGAGGGTATGACGGTATGATCAGGAAAAGAGTGCAGAGGGTATGATGGTAAGATCAGGAAAGGAGTGCGGAGGGAATGATGGGATGATCAGAAAAGGAGTGCGGAGGGAATGATGGGATGATCAGAAAAGGAGTGCGGAGGGAATGATGGGATGATCAGAAAAGGAGTGCGGAGGGAATGATGGGATGATCAGGAAAGGAGTGAGGCGAGTATGACGGTACGATCAGGAAAGGAGTGCGGAGGGAATGATGGGATGATCAGGAAAGGAGTGCGGAAAATAGGACAGTATGATCAGGAAAGGAGTGCGGAGGGTAGGACAGTATGATCAGGAAAGGAGTGCGGAGGGTATGATGGTATGATCAGAAAAGGAGTGCGGAGGGAATGATGGGATGATCAGGAAAGGAGTGAGGCGAGTATGACAGTACGATCAGGAAAAGAGTGCGGAGAGTATGACGGTATGATCGGGAAAGGAGTGCGGAGAGTATGACAGTACGATCGGGGAAGGAGTGCGGAGGGTATGACGGTACGATCAGGAAAGGAGTGCGGAGGGTATGACGATATGATCAGGAAAGGAGAGCAGAGGGTATGACGGTATGATCAGGAAAGGATTGCGGAGGGTATGACGATATGATCAGGAAAGGAGTGCGGAGGGTATGACGGTATGATCAGGGAAGGAGTGCGGAGGGTATGACGGTATGATCGTGAAAGGAGTGCGGAGGGTACAGTGTTATGTGCTGGAAGAGTGACCAGTTGGGTAGCCCTGTATGAAGGAAAGCTACCTTACCAGACCAATCAATGTCCCTTCACAGCTCTGATTAGAATTTGTTCTAAGAGTGGCCAATCAGCAGCCAGGATGGATTGTGCAAAGCTAAAATTTTAGAAAGAAATACGAAAATCATGACAGGAATTGGATTCAATTGCACTTGGAAACCCACCCAGAATGAATCTAAGGCGGCCCAATTGTGGTAAGTACATGCCTCCTTTCCTGTTACTGAGAAGAGATATGCTACCTCCAAATCGGCTTTTACTTCTAGTCTATGTATTGTCTGGTGGGGTCATGCTGTTGTCACCCAACCGATTGGCTCTTTGCAGTGAAGCCTGAAACCACCAATAACTGATCCGCCGTTCTTTGTGATTTGGACGGATGTTCCACAGCTGCAACAACGGGGCCTTCCGATTGGACAGGATCACTAGCGAACCGGCTGCTTCTCCCCTACCATCGTACCGAGTACAGGACACATATTGGATTCCCGACACAGCTTAACCCTTTAAATACAACAGTCCAGTTTATCACTTTATTAAATTATATCGTCAGTCATATGCTACATATCAATACATATATACATAACCTTAGGAGGAGTACAAAATAAAAACATGCCATAAAACATAAAAAAAAAAAAAATCACAGATGAGCCCACCAAGAACTGAACCCAACAATGACAATCCTTGCCCATATATTAGGCCTGGTTGCTTTGCCAAGCGGATACATGATCTGGAATATCCAAGGGACTCACCCACAGAGGCTGGGATTACTATGATCACCGTTCACATGGAAGTGGTAGACTGGATCTTCCTGAAGTAAGCTGAAGGTGTTGAGTCTGACTCTGGGCTATGCTAAAGCTCAGCAGGACACAGAGTAGAAAACAATAGGTGTTTGGTGTCTAAACGCTGAGGCACCCTAATCTGGAGCCCCTTGTAGGGACAGGGTCACTAGCCTGGAGGCCCTTATAGGGAAAGGGTCCCTAGTCTGGAAGCTCTTGTAGGGAAAGGGTCTCTATCCTGGAGGCCCATACAGAGGAAGGGCCCCTAACCTGGAGGCCCTTATAGGGAAAGGGTCCCTAACCTGGAGGCCCTTATAGGGAATGGGGCTCTAGCCTGGAGGCCCTTATAAGGAAAGAGTCTCTAACCTGGAGACCCTTATAGGGAACATGGGTCTAGCATGGAGGCCCTTATACGGAAAGGGTCCCTAGCCTGGAAGCCCTTATACGGAAAGGGTCCCTAGCCTGGAGGCCCTTATAGGGAATGGGGCTCTAGCCTGGAGGCCCTTATAGGGAACGGGGCTCTAGCCTGGAGGCCCTTATAGGAAACGGGGCTCTAGCCTGGAGGCCCTTATAGGGAACGGTGCTCTGGCCTGGAGGCCCTTATAGGGAACGGCGCTCTGGCCTGGAGGCCTTTACAGGGAAAGGGTCCCTGGCCTGGAGGCCTTTACAGAGAAAGGGTCCCTGGCCTGGAGGCCCTTACAGAGAAAGGGGCTTTAGTCAGGAGGCCCTCATACGGAAAAGGTTCCTAGCCTGGAGGCCCTTATAGTGAACAGGGCTAGACTGAAGACCCCTATGGGTAAAGGGTCTCTAACCTGGAGGCCTTTATAGGGAAAGGGTCCCTAACCTAGAGGCCCTTATAGGGAAAGGGTCCCTAACTTGGAGGCCCTTATAGGGAAAGGGTCCCTAACCTGGAGGCCCTTATAGGGAAAGAGTCCTTAACCTGAAGGCCCTTAAAGGGAAAGGGTCCCCAGCCTAGATGCCCTTATATAAACCTCAGTAAGGAATGAATCACCCCCTCCAATTCAGCTTCAGCTATTGGGTTCTGTTAACAATGCGCAAAGATGAGTATGATCTATGTAACTAGACATGTTAAAAGAAGCCTCAAAAGGAAAACACAAAATATTAAATAGGCAGTTATTCTTGACTATAATAAATGTACAAAACCACTTTACATTCTCTTTAAGAGTTTGGGTACTTGTGGTTCCAAATAACACTTGGCACCAGGGAACCAAAGCCCAAGCTTATGGTCCACCTTTATCTTTTAAATAGACCCCTCCCCTCCTGTAAAAAAATAAACAAAAAGAAACACACATTTTCCAAGCAGTTCTCACCATGTCCATGCTCAAGTATTCTCCACAGTGGGCCAGTGCTGGTCCCCTTCTGGGGTTGAAAGATACCTAGTGTCACTTACCCCACTTCCTGTAGGCCTGGGGTGTCAAGGAAACATCCTCTGGGGTGTCAAGGAATCATCCTCTGGGGTGTCAAGGAATCATCCTCTGGGGTGTCAAAGAATCATCCACTGGGGTGTCAAGGAATCATCCTCTGGGGTGTCAAGGAATCATCCTCTGGGGTGTCAAGGAATCATCCTCTGGGGTGTCAAGGAATCATCCTCTGGGGTGTCAAGGAACCACCCTCTGGGGTGTCAAGGAACCACCCTCTGAAGTGTCAAGGAACTATCCTCTAGGGCGTCAAGGAACCACCCTCTGAAGTGTCAAGGAACTATCCTCTGGGGTGTCAAGGAACCACCCTCTGGGGCGTCAAGGAACCACCCTCTGGGGCGTCAAGGAACCACCCTCTGGGGCGTCAAGGGACCATCCTTTGGGGTGTCAAGGAACCACCACCCTCTGGGGTGTCATCAAGCTGCCTTGGACTTACACGAGAATGCTGAAGAGACTCTTTCACCACCGGAGGAGGAAGAACCTGTGATGTCACGCAACCAAAGACTGCAAAAAAAAAAAAGAAAAGGGAATTGTATACTGTTTTTAAAAAATAAATAAGGAAGCAAAGGGGTGCTCCAAAGGGGGTGGAGGCAGGAAATGGGGGAGAAGGGGAAAGCAGGAGTTGGGCTTTAAAAGGCGACGGGAAGTTGTGTGGTGGCCAACTGGAAGCCAATGACAGCAGCAGACTAAAATGCAAATTCCGGTTGCCAACTCAAGTATCATGGACAATGTTGACGTATGTAGACCTCTTCAGACATTCATGGTAGATGGAGCTCAAGTGGCGAAATGCTTTGGCTCCATTCTGAAATATGAACAGTGCATGGAACCTAATTCAGGACTGCGCTTTCCATCAAGCCAGTCTGTTCCCCCTGTGCGTTTTCTGATGCTGGGCACAATCCGAATTACTGACGAAGCATTTCCCGCACTCCTCGCAGGCGTACGGCTTCTCTCCGGTGTGGATTCGCATGTGCCGGACCAGGGCAGACTGGAAGGTGAAGCGTTTGCCGCATTCGCTACAAGCGTAGGGTCTCTCCCCCGTATGGATGCGCTGGTGCCGGACGAGGTCCGAGTTGCTGGTAAACCATTTTTCACACTCGTTGCAGGGGAAAGGTTTCTCACCGGTGTGCACGCGGTGGTGGGACAGGAGGTGGGACTTGCAGGTGAAGCGTTTGCCACATATTGCGCAGCAGAAGGGCTTTTCCCCAGTGTGGGTCTTCTCATGCCTTGTCAATCCCGACTTGACCCTAAAACATTTCCCGCACACCGAGCAGGCAAAGGCCTTTTCCCCGGTGTGGATCTTCTGGTGCTTCATGAGGTCCGACTTATGGATGAACGATCGCTCGCACTCTGAACACGAATAGGGCTTCTCTCCTGAGTGAATCCTCTCATGAACCAGAAGGTTGGTGGTCGTGGTGAAGCATTTCCCGCATACAGAACAAGCGTACGGCTTCTCGCCGGTATGAGTCCGCTGGTGGATGATCAGTACCGACTTGTCGGTGAAGCTTTTCCCGCAGTCGGAGCAGAGGAATGCCCGGTGGCCACTGTGCTTCCTCTGGTGTTTCACCATTTGGGACTTGCTGACAAAGCATTTCCCGCACTCCGGGCACGGATATGGCTTCTCATGTGTGTGGCTCCTCTTGTGCTCTACCACGTGCGATTTGGCAATGAAGCATTTGCCGCACTCGTTACAGCTGTACGGCTTCTGTCCCGTGTGGCTCATGACGTGGACCGTGAGGTTGGACTTCCAGGCGAAACATTTGCCGCAGTACGTGCAGGAAAACGGCTTCTCCCCAGAGTGGACCTTCTGGTGGCGGCGGAGTAACCCTTTCTCTCCAAAGTTCTTCCCGCATAGGGGGCAGGAGAACGGTTTTTCTCCGGCAGGCGGTTTGCCGGACTCGGAAAGCGGCTTGTTTTTAGAGTGCATTTCCTGGTGTTTAAGAAAGCTGTCATCATCCGGAAAGTACATATGACACTGGGAGCAGGTGGTGCTGCATGGAAGGCTTTCATCTTTAATAACGAAAGACGTATACTCAATGTGGTCCGTTTCTTCTTCCTTAACTTGGTCACACTGCATGTGGTCTCCAGGTGGAGAAGGGTCACGACTCGCTTGATGCTCATCGCATGAGCTGGGTTCCTCCTTAATACACCTAAATGAATATGGTGGAGGATGTTCGGGTGTAGAGTTCTCTGTCTGTTGGGGGTGTTGTTCTCTACATGAGGTGCTCTCCTCTTTGACATGGGTAGGTGAGTCGGATGTGTCGGAAGTGTGGCTAGTTGGCTTGGAGAGCTTAGGATGGTCTTCTAGTCCTTCCCATGTAGTCAAAGTTTTTTCATCTGAAGTGTGGCTCATGCTTTGCTCCTCCGGTGAGGAGGATCTGGAAGATGAGGGACTAATGGCTCCAGGATCTTCAACGACATGGTTTTGCGATGGAGAAATGTCGAGCTTAGATCCTCCAGGATCTAAATCTGTTGGAAACAGAGACATGGTGGTAAGAAGATGGACACGGGGGGGAACTTAGAGCTTTATAAGAAGGGAGAAGGGCCATACAAAGGATGATTTAGGTGGAAAGTCCTTGTTATAGGCTGGAGGGGGCAGGGGTAATCTATGGGACAGGAAGCTTCAGCAGTAGTACCATGAAACACCAAAACTGGAATTTTGGAAAGGCAGAAGGATAAAACCTCCACTGGCTACTTCTGCCTCAGAAAGACATTTCGGGATTTTGGAAGTTAGCAGTAAGTTCACCTCTTACCTGAAGATGGGAGGGGCTTCTGATTATCCATTGTGATGTCCTTCTCCATATCCATATCAATGGTCAGCAGCTCAATGATCTCCTTTGTGATTTCTAGAATCTTCTTGTCCTTGTAGCTCTCATTTGTTAGGGAGGAAGGCGAAGCCTTCTCTGTCCATCCACTGGTGACCACCATCTGCTCCTTAACAGGTCTGTAATGCTGCAACATAATGGGGGCAACACAACCAGTGTCACAGAGACAAGGACCTCTACGCATATGGTTTTAAATAAGACATTGTGTTATGTGACCTCCCACAATCCTCCTCACCTCTCCGGTCAGGTCTGTGTTTTATTAATAGATAGGCGTGATGTCATGTGACCTCCCACAATCCTCCTCACCTCTCCGGTCAGGTCTGTGTTTTATTAATAGATAGGCGTGATGTCATGTGACCTCCCAGAATCCTCCTCAGCTCTCCGGTCAGGTCTTTGTTTTATTAACAGAGATAAGAGTGACGTCATGTGACCTCCCAGAATCCTCCTCACCTCTGAAGTCAGGTCTGTGTTTTATTAATAGAGATAAGAGTGATATAATGTGACCTCCCAGAATCCTCCTCACCTCTACGGTCAGGTCTGTTTTATTAAGAGATAAGAGTGATATCATGTGACCTCCCAGAATCCCCCTCACCTCTCTGGTCAAGTCTGTGTTTCATTAATAGAGATAAGAGTGATGTCAGGTGGCCTCCCAGAATCCTCCTCACCTCTCTGGTCAGGTCTGTTTTATTAATAGAGATAAGAGTGATGTCATGTGACCTCCCAGAATTCTCCTCACCTCTCCGGTCATGTCTGTGTTTTATTAATAGAGATAAGTGATGTCATGTGACCTCCCAGAATCCTCCTCACCTCTCCAGTCAGGTCTGTGTTTTATTAATAGAGATGAGAGTGATGTCATGTGACCTCCCAGAATCCTCCTCACCTCTACGGTCAGGTCTGTTTTATTAAGAGATAAGAGTGATATCATGTGACCTCCCAGAATCCCCCTCACCTCTCTGGTCAAGTCTGTGTTTCATTAATAGAGATAAGAGTGATGTCAGGTGGCCTCCCAGAATCCTCCTCACCTCTCTGGTCAGGTCTGTTTTATTAATAGAGATAAGAGTGATGTCATGTGACCTCCCAGAATTCTCCTCACCTCTCCGGTCCTGTCTGTGTTTTATTAATAGAGATAAGTGATGTCATGTGACCTCCCAGAATCCTCCTCACCTCTCCAGTCAGGTCTGTGTTTTATTAATAGAGATGAGAGTGATGTCATGTGACCTCCCAGAATCCTCCTCACCTCTCCGGTCAGCAGGTAGATGATTTCCAGGGTCAGGCTCAGTATCCTCTCAGTCACATGACCTCTCCCCTCGCTCATGCTCGGTGACATTGTCTATGGAGAAGCCTCTTTGGTAGACGCAGCCGCCTCTTCTGCTGAAAAATCTGTGAACAGACACAATGAACCAATTACAGCCCTAACCGACACTCACTGCCAACGCCTCTATAACTAAGCGGTTCACTTCCTGTGCAGAAGAAGGAATAAAGAGTGTTGGGGCCCCTGAAGAACAGACAGCATCATTACAATCAAATTACAGAATGCCGACTTGTATCCCTCTAGCACAGGGGTGTCAAACTGGCGGACCCCCAGCTGTTGCAAAACTACAAGTCCCATCATGCCTCTGCCTTTGGGAGTCATGCTTGTAACTGTCAATCTTGCAGTGCCTCATGGGACTTGTAGTTTGGCAACAGTCTAGCAGTAATAACTACATCACCATCTTGTGGTCAGTATATAGCACTGCTGCCACAATACATAGGCAAATGACTTGTACAGTAACAAGGACCACTGCGCCATCTGCTGGTGATAACACTAAAGACACATTCCATAGTCAGGTGACCTGTATCCTGCAGTAATGAGCATCAGCAGCGCCTAGTGGTCGGAAATCAACCCTCCAACCGCATTGCACAGTGAGGTAACTCCAAGGCTAGGTTCGCACCTATACAGGTTGCGTTTGACCCATTTCTGCACCTGTGTTTTTGCTGCGTTTTTTCTTTCTTGTTGCTAGGCAGGTTTAAAACTCAAAACGTATAAAAAACCGCAATACATGCTTTTCTGCAGCAGTTCCGTCTATAGAACCAAAAACGCAATTTTTTGCATTCAAAAAAAGTCCCTGATCCTTTGCAGGTCTGGGTGAAAACACGGAGATGTGAACCTGTCCCATAGGGTAAGGCCCAATTTCATAGTTCAGAAATGCTTTTTTTGGGGGGGGGGGGCGTTTTTCATGCGATAGCAAAGGGCAGCCCATTCATTTGAATGCTATGGTAGGCTATGAGGATGGCTTTGTGAGCCGAAATGCGTTAGTATTTTGGATATTGTACCTGCATTTATGTAACCAATAAAATATTCGTAAAGAAACCACCGAGTTGTCGGCTATTATCGATGGATGGTCATTTGAGTGGGCTTCAGGCGCAGAGCTTGGAGCATTTTTTAGCGCACGTTTTAGTGCGTTTGCTGGCTGCGTTCGGAACACCATTAACAATCAATGTCATTACAAACGCAATGCGCATTTCTGGAGCACGTCGATGATAATGCAGCCTGAAAGGGCAGCGCAGTGGCTAAATGGTTAGCACTTCCGCTGGCAGTACCGGGGTCATTGGTTCGATTCCCAACCATGGCACCACCTGCCTGGAGTTTGCATGTTTTCCCCATGCCTGCGTGGGTTTCCACCGGGGTACTCCGGTTTCCTTCCACACTCCAAAGACATGATGGTAGGTTAACTGGATCCTGTCTAAATTGGCCCTAGTATGTGTATGTATGAATGTGAGTTAGGGACCTTAGATTGTACATCCCTTGAGGGTTAGGGACCTTAGATTGTACGCAACTTGAGGATTAGGGACCTTAGATTGTGCGCCCCTTGAGGGTTAGGGACCTTAGATTGTGCGCCCCTTGAGGGTTAGGGACCTTAGATTGTACGCCCCTTGAGGGTTAGGGACCTTAGATTGTACGCCCCTTGAGGGTTAGGGACCTTAGATTGTACACCCCTTGAGGGTTAGGGACTGATGTGAATGTACAATATATATGTAAAGCGCTGCATAAATGGATGGCGCTATATAAGTACTTGAAATAAATAAATAAAATAGGTCTTTGTCTGCACCCTTTTTTTTTTTCATGGGTGGTCTGCTGTGCCCATTTTCAATACTCATCCAGAGGATCCAGGGTTGTCCCGCTGCGGTACTCTTGTTCTCTGCCACCTCTTGGTCCCGTGGCACCATACTGATTGTGACATCATCAAGAGGCCCGCCGGCTCTTCCTGATGATGCATCGCTAGGCACGCCCCCCTCCTCCCTTTCTGAATGAAGCTCTATGCCTCCTGGGAAATGTGACATGCATGAAGGCACAAAATGGTGAACGACGTGCAAGGGGAGGGCGGGATGCAATTTTTTTATTTTACAATAAAAAGTAAAAAAAAAAAAAAAAAAGAAGACAACCTATTCTGTTAGCGGAGGGGAGAAGGGAAGTCTTTCCTGAGGGTGAAGATCATCTTTAATCTGGCCATAGATGGATAGAAATTCGATCCATCTATGGCCAGTCCTGTTGGAGAGTAGATCGACTGCTAATGAAGGGGCTTGCTGGAAAACTTTAGTTGGTCCACCTGACTTCACTGCCAGAATACAAAGACACAGCATGGAAGATTCCCCCCATCCACTTGGAACATGTGGTCGGGGGATCGGTTAAGTTTTTTTTCTGAAGGAAAAAAAAAATGGGCCACGTATGGCCAGCTTTATAGTGTAGTTAACCACAGTGATGATCATGTGACCACTGCGATTGGCTGTCACAGTGATCACGTGATCGGAAGGCAGACCCAATGGCTTCCAATCGTTGGTGTTAATGGAGAGCGGTCTTTGATAGATCGGTCTCTGTGCTGGGAGCATGCTCTTAGCACAGAAACCTCAGCCGCCCATACACGCATTTGTTTTTATTAATTATATCGTCATACCTGTAGGCCATCTGGGCCCCTCTGGAAACCTGGCCTCCCAGTTGGCAATCGCTCTATCCTGCCTTGTTGCTAGGAAGCCAAAACCACTGGATGCCACAGAAATCATTGGATGCTGTGGAAACCATTGGATGCTGCGGAAACCACTGGCTGCCACAAAAACCACTGGATGCTGTTGAAACCACTGAATGCCATGGAAACCATTGGACGCCGTGGAGACCACTGGATGCCACGGAGACCACTGACCACCACAGAAACCACTGAATGCCGCGGAAACCACTAGACTCCGTGGAAATTACTGGATGCCAAAGAAACCATTGGATACCATTGAACGCTGTGGAAACCACTGGATGCCACAGAAACCATTGGTTGCTGTGGAAACCACTGCATGCCACAGAAAATACTGGATGCCACATAAACCATTGGACACTGTGCAAACCAATGGATGCCACAGAAATCATTGGATGCTGTGGAAACCACTGGATGCCACTGAAACCATTAGACACTTTAGAAACCACTGGGTGCTGCAGAAACCACTGGACGCCATAAAAAACACTGGATGCCATGGAAACCATTTGACGCCATGGAAACCACTGGATGTCACGGAGACCATTGAACACCATGTAAACCACTGGATGCCACAGAAACCATTGAAAGCCACAGAAACCACTGGATGCCACAGAAACCACTGGATGCCACAGAAATTACTAGATGCCAAAGAAACCATTGGATGCTGTGGAAATCACTGGATGCCACAGAAACCACTGGATGCCAAAGAAACCGTTGGATGCTGTGGAAACCACTGGATGCCACAGAAACCATTGGATGCTCTGGAAACCTCTGGATGCCACAGAAACCATTGGATGCTCTGGAAACCTCTGGATGTCACGGAAACCATTGGGCACTGTGGAAACCACTGGATGCTGCAGAAACCACTGGCTGCAATGGTAACCATTGGACACCATGGAACGCCATGGAAACCACTGGATGCCACAGAAACCACTGGATGTCATGGAAATTATTGGACGTGGTGGAAACTACTGGATGCCACAGAGACCATTGGGCACAGTGGAAACCACTGGATGCCACAGAGACCATTGGACGTGGAGGAAACCACTGGATGTAATGGAAACTATTGGACACGGTGGAAACTACTGGATGCCACAGAGACCATTGGACGCGGTGGAAACCACTGGATGCCACGGAAACTATTGGACACGGAGGAAACCATTGGATGTCACGGAGACCATTGGATGCGGATGAAACCACTGGATGTAACGGAAACTATTGGATGCGATGGACACCACTGGATGTCACGGAGACCATTGGACGCGGAGGAAACCACTGGATGCCACAGAAACCATTGGACACCCTGGAAACCATTGGATGTCGTGGAAACCATTGGATGCCACAGAAACCATTGGACACCCTGGAAACCATTGGACGCCGTGGAAACCATTGGATGCCACAGAAACCATTGGACACCCTGGAAACCATTGGATGCCACAGAAACCATTGGACACCCTAGAAACCATTAGATGCCGTGGAAACCATTGGGACACTCCCTCCCAGCATTAGGAATATAAAAACGAAGGATTTTTATGTCCTAGCAACAAGGCAGAACATGGGGGTTGCCATCTGGGCATTTTTCGGAGAGGGTTGCAAGGTGCCCAGAAGTGCTACAGGTATGACAATAAAATTAAAAAGCGTGTTACAAACCTGCTCAGTTGTATTGCTATGTAGTGGGGCCCCTGGACTGCAAAGATGAACTTACCCTTTAAATAAAACCACATACAACTCTGGTGGTCATATGAGGGCACTACAACCTGACCCCAGGTAGGTGTGATCACATGACCCCCCAAATGACAGTCTTCCCTCTTCCCCTATCAGTACAGGACGTGCATACCGTCATTTACCGCCGGTCAGAGCAAGCGTCGGCTTCCCATCTTCTTTCTTCTCATAGAGAGCCGGGGAGAGGAAGTTCCGAGGCACTTACGGCCTGTGCGTTCCACGAGGCTTCCTTGTTTTGCGTTCCAATTGCCGGATAGAGCTGCGTATTGCCTTCCCCGCGTTACTCGTTCTTAGTTCCGCCCTCCAACTCGCCCCATATCCCATGCCATTGAACAAAAAAAGCCATTCAGAAGCTTTGTACATTGCTGGAAGTGTCGTGACAGTTAGGCACAGAGTGTTGTCTCATTATCCTTCTCGTCATTCCTGTTTCTTCACCTCAGGATGACTTTAACGGGGTTTACACAACCACCTGTTCCTCTTCCTCGGGGGTGGGACTTGGCACTGGGCTCCTTGTGTGGGATACGAAGAGATCTATATGACTGTTTTTCCGTGTTAAACCTTTCATACAATTTCTAAATTGTTGCGTTTGTACATTTCAAAAGCCAATATAAAGGAATAGTAGTAAAAAAAAGCACTTGTGGGTTTAACCAATCGTGTTTTGCGTATTACTTGCAAGCGGGTGTGGCAAGGGGTGTGTCCTACAAATACATACTTTTGCTTAAAGGTGTCCTTCATTCCCATCGATGAACGTTGGGAGGTAAGCCTTGCATGGTTTGCTCTCCGGGGCATCTCAACCTTCGTCCGTAGCCAGCTCCCTCTGGGAGGAGGAAGTAAATTCATTGCATGTAGGTAAATGAGGCCAACCTCCATCACTCCTGACATGGGGGAGGGCATTCACATCTGCATCCCGGGCACTAGTGTGCAGCCTTGTCTCCTAGAAGTTAGTGTTGCTGGTAGGAATGCAGCTGGAACCTAGAAGCCCCTCCCCAGAGGAGCGACTGTAGTCAGAATTGGCCTGCACCAAAGTACATAGTGCACTTGGTGTGGTACTTGTGATATCAGCATGCTGCAGTCTTATAGGTGTCCTTGATTCCCATCACAAAAAGTTGGGAGGTAAGCCTTGCATGCTTTGCCCTCCAGGGCATTTCAACCTTCATCCGCACCCATCTCTGTCTGGGCGAAAAAAGTAAATTCATTGCATGTAGGTAAATGAGGCCAACCTCCATCGCTCCTGACATGGGGGAGGGCATTCACATCTGCATCTCGGGCATTAGTGTGCAGCCTCGTCTCCTAGAAGTTAGTGTTGTTGGTAGGCATGCAGCTGGAACCCACAAGCTCCTCCCCAGACTAGCGATTGTAGGCAGAATTGGCCTGCACCATGTGCATAGTGCACTTAGTATGGCACCTGGCTGCAGACTGGCCTTCTGTAATATCTTCCTGGCATACAACTGCTAAGGGGTGAGCATTGCTGGGAACTGAGTCTCACGGAGAATGGCACATTACTGTGTAGAACGCTAGATCAGGGATGGGTATACTGTAGGTTACATCTGTGCATGAATGTAACTAGCCAGAACAGCTAATCTTATGGCCACGGCTTAATATATAGAGCACAGAGACATTGCCTACAATACCCTTTCTCAACATTTTTGATATGGAGGAACCCTTGAAATATGCATTGTTACTCAGTGACATACCCCTACATGCGTGGTCAGAGGTCCCACAGTGGTCAGTGGAAAAAGGTCTTCCTATATAGATGTGTAAGTTGTCAGTGAAGAAAGGCCTTCTTAAGGTGGGGGGATTGCCTTCTTGTATAGGTGGTCACTGGAGAAGGGCCTTCCTTTATAGAAGTATAGCTGGTCAGTGAAGGGTCTTCTTAAATAAATGGTCAGAGGAGTAGGGCCTTCTTATATACAGTAGGTGTATAGGTGGTGAGTGGAGTAGGACCTTCTTTTATAGGTGGTCAGTGGATAAGGGCCTTTTTATTTAGGTGGTCAGTGGAGAAGGACCTTTTTGTATAGGTGGTCAGTGAAGAAGGACCTTCTTATGTGGGTGGTAAGTGGAGGACCTTCCTTTACAGGTATATAGTGGAGAATGGCCTTCTTGTATAAGTGGTCAGAGAAGCCGGGCCTTCTTATATGGGTGGTCAGTGGAGAAGGGCCTTCCTCTATAGGTATATAGTGAAGAAAGGCCTTCTTGTATAAGTGGTCAGTGGAGAAGGGCTTTCCTCTATAGGTATAGAGTGGAGAAGGATCTTATATGGGTGGTCAATGGATAAGGGCCTTCCTCTATAGGTATATAGTGGAGAATGGCCTTCTTGTATAAGTGGTCAGAGAAGCCGGGCCTTCCTCTATAGGTATATAGTGAAGAAAGGCCTTCTTGTATAAGTGGTCAGTGGAGAAGGGCTTTCCTCTATAGGTATAGAGTGGAGAAGGATCTTATATGGGTGGTCAATGGAGAAGGGCCTTCTTATATGGCTGGTCAGTGGAGAAGGGCCTTCCTCTATAGGTATATAGTGGAAAAGGGCCTTCTTGTAGAAGTGGTCAGTGGAGAAGGATCTTCTTAAATGGGTGGTCAGTGGAGAAGGGCTTTCCTCTATAGGTATATAGTGGAGAAGGGTCTTCTCCTATAAGTGGTCAGTGGAGAAGGGCCTTCTTATATGGCTGGTCAGTGGAGACGGCCTTCTTATATGGCTGGTCAGTGGAGAAGGGTCTTCCTCTATAGGTATATAGTGTAGAAGGGCCTTCTTCTATAACTGGTCAGAGGAGACAGGGCTTCTTACCTCTCACTGTGCAACCCAGGTCACCAACAGGCCATAGACTGGGCAGCCCCGGCCCACCAGGCAAATGCCTGGTGTGCCTTATGGCCAGTCTGGACCTGTCTGCCACCCACTCTGGATCCCCTGGGCTGAGGCTGCTGTTGGAGGGTGAGTTCCTTAACCCCTGCTGTGCCACACCATGCTCTGCCCGGATCACTGCCCTAAGTGCTTGACTTATCCCTTGCTGTGCAATACCCTGCTCTGCCCGGATCACTGCCCTGGGCGCTTGACCTAACCCCTGCTGTACCATACCCTGCTCTGCCCGGATCACTGCCCTGGGTGCTTGACTTAACCCCTCCTGTGCCATACCTTACTCTGCCTGGATCACTGCCCTGGATGCCTGACTTAACCCCTGCAGTGCCATACCCTGCTCCACCTGGATCACTGCCCTGGGTGCCTGACTTAACCCCTGCTGTGCCATACCCTGATCTGTCTGGATCACTGCCCGGGGTGCTGTACTCTACATGTACAGTGGGGCAAAAAAGTATTTAGTCAACCACCAATTGTGCAAGTTCTCCCACTTAAAAAGATGAGAGAGGCCTGTAATTGGCATCATAGGTAGACCTCAACTATAAGAGACAAAATGAGAAAAAAATCCAGACAATCACATTGGCTGATTTGGAAAGAATTTATTTGCAAATTATGGTGGAAAATAAGTATTTGGTCACCTACAAACAAACAAGATTTCTGGCTCTCACAGACCTGTACCTTCTTAAGAGGCTCCTCTGTCCTGCACTCATTACCTGTATCAATGGCACCTGTTTGAACTTTTTATCAGTATAAAAGACACCTGTCCACAACCTCAAACAGTCACACTCCAAACTCCACTATGGTGAAGACCAAAGAGCTGTCGAAGAACACCAGAACAAAATTGTAGACCTGCACCAGGCTGGCAAGACTGAATCTGCAATAGGCAAGCAGCTTGGTGTGAACAAATCAACTGTGGGAGCAATAATTAGAAAATGGAAGACATACAAGACCACTGATAATCTCCCTCCATCTGGGGCTCCACGTGAGATCTCACCCCGTGGGGTCAAAATGATCACAAGAACGGTGAGCAAAAATCCCCGGACTACACGGGGGGACCTAGTGAATGACCTGCAGAGAGCCGGGACCAACGTAACAAAGGCTACCATCAGTAACACACTACGCCGCCAGGGACTCAGATCCTGCAGTGCCAGACGTGTCCCCCTGCTTAAGCCAGTACATGTCTGGGCCCGTCTGAAGTTTGCTAGAAAGCATTTGGATGATCCAGAAGAGGATTGGGAGAATGTCATATGGTCAGATGAAACCAAAATAGAACTGTTTGGTAGAAACACAACTTGTCGTGTTTGGAGGAGAGAGAATGCTGAGTTGCATCCAAAGAACACCATACCTACTGTGAAGCATGGGGGTGGCAACATCATGCTTTGGGGCTGTTTCTCCTCAATGGGACCAGGACGACTGATCCATGTACAGGACAAAATGAATGGGGCCATGTATCGTGAGATTTTGAGTGCAAACCTCCTTCCATCAGCAAGGGCATTGAAGATGAAACGTGGCTGGGTCTTCCAACATGACAATGATCCTAAACATACCGCCCGGGCAATGAAGGAGTGGCTTCGTAAGAAGCATTTCAAGGTCCTGGAGTGGCCTAGCCAGTCTCCAGATCTCAACCCCATAGAAAACCTTTGGAGGGAGTTGAAAGTCCGTGTTGCCCAGCGACAGCCCCAAAACATCACTGCTCTAGAGGAGATCTGCATGGAGGAATGGGCCAACATACCAGCAACAGTGTGTGCCAACCTTGTGAAGACTTACAGGAAACATTTGACCTCTGTCATTGCCAACAAAGGATATATAACAAAGTATTGAGATGAACTTTTGATATTGACCAAATACTTATTTTCTACCATAATTTGCAAATAAATTCTTTCCAAATCAGCCAATGTGATTGTCTGGATTTTTTTTCTCATTTTGTCTCTCATAGTTGAGGTCTACCTATGATGCCAATTACAGGTCTCTCTCATCTTTTTAAGTGGGAGAACTTGCACAAATGGTGGCTGACTAAATACTTTTTTGCCCCACTGTAGCTGCTGATTTGACGAGGCTTTAAATGGGAGCAGGACTGGATGGAGGCAGTTAATTTGACCACAGGAGATACAGGCATCGGCACAGTGTCCTGGATCTCAAAAGAGGTTACAGCTGTGCGCAAACTGACCACACCAGCTTGGATCTGCTCCCATAATTGGCGTACTCACAACAAAAAAGAGAGAAGAGGAACTGACAGATGTGTAGAAGGAATTGGTGCATTCAAAAAGGAAGAGGCTGGATTTACAACACACAATATCAGATCAGACAAAAAAAAAATATTTTGGCATATGATACATTTTAATGTCGCCGAACTGTGATGCATTCACGTGATTATCAACATCCAATAGCATGGCAGTGGTTAAGATGTAGAGAACATTTATATTGGGCTGGCAGCTTTTACACATCAGGGGATATCAACGATCATTTTGGGCTGTGATAGGGATGATTGAATCTGGATTTGGTGCGCTATGCCATGATAGTTAAGTCCAGACCAAACTTTATTCCAATAACAAACTCTTTACAAATCCAACACGTTTCAGAATAAAACAGTTATAAGAGCCAACAGCTGGGAAGGTAAAATCAAATCTCCTGGTTAGCACTTCCGCCTGGCAGTACTAGGGGTCGGTTAGAATCCCAACCACGGTACCACCTGCCTGGAGTTTGCATGTTCTCCCTGTGCCTGCGTGGGTTTCCTCCGGGTTCTCCAGGTTCCTCCCACACTCCAAAAACATGCTGGTAGGTTGTCTCCTGCCTAAATTGTCCCTAGTATGTGTATGTATGAATGTACAGTGGGGCAAAAAAGTATTTAGTCAGCCACCAATTGTGCAAGTTCTCCCACTTAAAAAGATGAGAGAGGCCTGTAATTGGCATCATAGGTAGACCTCAACTATGAGAGACAAAATGAGAAAAAAAATCCAGACAATCACATTGGCTGATTTGGAAAGAATTTATGTGCAAATTATGGTGGAAAATAAGTATTTGGTCACCAACAAACAAGATTTCTGGCTCTCACAGACCTGTACCTTCTTCTTTAAGAGGCTCCTCTGTCCTGCACTCATTACCTGTATCAATCGCACCTATTTGAACTTGTTATCAGTATAAAAGACACCTGTCCACAACCTCAAACAGTCACACTCCAAACTCCACTATGGTGAAGACCAAAGAGCTGTTGAAGGACACCAGAAACAAAATTGTAGACCTGCACCAGGCTGGAAAGACTGAATCTGCAATAGGCAAGCAGCTTGGTGTGAACAAATCAACTGTGGGCGCAATAATTAGAAAATGGAAGACATACAAGACCACTGATAATCTCCCTCCATCTGGGGCTCCACGCAAGATCTCACCCCGTGGGGTCAAAATGATCACAAGAACGGTGAGCAAAAATCCAAGGACCACACGGGGGGACCTAGTGAATGACCTGCAGAGAGCTGGGACCAACGTAACAAGGGCTACCATCAGTAACACACTACACCGCCAGGGACTCAGATCCTGCAGTGCCAGACGTGTTCCCCTGCTTAAGCCAGTACATGTTCGGGCCCGTCTGAAGTTTGCTAGAGAGCATTTGGATGATCCAGAAGAGGATTGGGAGAATGTCATATGGTCAGATGAAACCAAAATAGAACTGTTTGGTAGAAACACAACTCGTCATGTTTGGAGAAGAGAGAATGCTGAGTTGCATCCAAAGAACACCATACCTACTGTGAAGCATGGGGGTGGCAACATCATGCTTTGGGGCTGTTTCTCCGCAAAGGGATCAGGACTGATCCATGTCCAGGACAGAATGAATGGGGCCATGTATCGTGAGATTTTGAGTGCAAACCTCCTTCCATCAGCAAGGGCATTAAAGATGAAACATGGCTGGGTCTTCCAACATGACAATGATCCCAAACATACCGCCCGGGCAACCAAGGAGTGGCTTCGTAAGAAGCATTTCAAGGTCCTGGAGTGGCCTAGCCAGTCTCCAGATCACAACCACATAGAAAACCTTTGGAGGGAGTTGAAAGTCCGTGTTGCCCAGCGACAGCCCCAAAACATCACTGCTCTAGAGGAGATCTGCATGGAGGAATGGGCCAACATACCAGCAACAGTGTGTGCCATCCTTGTGAAGACTTACAGGAAACGTTTGACCTCTGTCATTGCCAACAAAGGATATATAACAAAGTATTGAGATGAACTTTTGATATTGACCAAATACTTATTTTCCACCATAATTTGCAAATAAATTCTTTCCAAATCAGCCAATGTGATTGTCTGGATTTTTTTCCTCATTTTGTCTCTCATAGTTGAGGTCTATCTATGATGCCAATTACAGGCCTCTCTCATCTTTTTAAGTGGGAGAACTTGCACAATTGGTGGTTGACTAAATACTTTTTTGCCCCACTGTAAATTGGGGACCTTACATTGTACGCCCCTTGAGGGTTAGGGACTGATGTGAACGTACAATATATATGTAAACCATAAGAACCTGTAATAAATAAAATAAATAAATCTCCTTCATTGAAAGGCGAAGTAGGGGTAAAAAGCCAAGAACAAAGCAGTTGACTCTTTCAGCCCATGTATAGGCTGAAATGCATCAACTGTTGTGTTCCTGTTTTTTTTTTATCCCTACTTCACCTTTCAATGAAGAATATTTGATTTTATCTTCTGAGTCGCAAGCTTTTTTGACTGTTTTATACTGATGGCTCGCAGAGGCTTTAAACCGGGCACCGGTAAGGGATCAAACCTCCTTTGAAAAAGATTACAGGGTGGTAGTGCTGTCAATTGCTGTTACGGCTCCAGCGCGTTTCAGGAGCTGCAGCACTTCACTGGGGCAAAAATGCAACATAAAAAACAAATTCTTATAACAATAATGAGATTAACAATACTGGTAATACAGTAAACTATTATTAATAATACAATAGCAAGAACAATAATACTGAACAATGATGGACGCAATAGTACAATAATCAAAAGCTCAAACAATGTAAAAAAAAAGAAAAAAGGTACAAACATTTGGTGCCCAATAAAGGGGGCGGAGCATCAGCACCAAAATGCATTGGGTATGTCGCTGGAACAAACTTGTGTTTGGACTTGAGTATCACAATGTGGCGCTTTGATTCTAGAACCTCCAGATATTTCCTGAAATATGTCAATCAGAAAATACTTCATGATGATCACTAGATGGAGCTGAGAATTATAGGTAACAAACACATTAGACACATTACGGGGATTATAGCTGTGGGAATGCTAGTGCATTTTATATAAATAGACCCCGGAAAGTTCTCAGAGGAGCTTTCTTTCTCAGTATGTCTTTCTTTCACAACTAATGCTGAACGCCCCTGATAAAACACAGAGTTGACCTGAGGCGGACCAGGAACACATGACACATGACAAGGAACATATGACACGGAACACATGAGCCTTTATCATGCGTGCAACACATATGTACTTGTGCAGCATTACAGCTGCACATTGCAATTTTTCATTTACCGATGATAGGCAGCATAGGTGAATATTCTGCTTTAACGCTGAACTACAGGATTTTTTATAAAACAAATACCCCCACCACAAGGCAGTTGAAAGAGAACTTCACCTCCCCCTTGGGGTGTTTTTTTTTTAAAAATACCCTCTTAACATTTCAAATATACTTACATGACTGGAGAATCGGAGAATCCAGCATTGGTCTGCTGAGATCCACCACTCTGTTCTGCACATTGGGTCCCACACCGCCATTTTAGCTTCTGAGATCATCAGAAGTCGGCTGCCTATTCCTAGTTTAGGCAGTCAGTCCCCTGATGACAATCTGCAATGTCCGCCCTCCCCTGGCTGATATATTGAAGTTGATGCCTCATGAGATATGGGACGTGCATATCCCAGGATGCTTCATGAGTGAAGATGCCATTACGACCTAGAAGAGCTAGATGATGCCTTCTTTGATATGTGACATGCATATCTCAGGATGCTTCAGGAGCACAGGAGATGCCATTATGACTTCGAAGAGAAGGGCTAGATGATGCTTATCGGGATGTGATGTGCATATCCCAAGATGCTTCATGAGTGGAGATGCCATTATGACCTAGAAGAGCTAGATGATGCCTTCTTTGATATGTGATATGCATATCCCAGGATGCTTCAGAAGCACAGATGCCGTTATGACTTAGAAGAGAAGGGCTAGATGATGCCTCCTGAGATAGGGGACGTGCATATCCCAGGATGCTTCATGAGTGGAGGAGATACCATTATGACCTAGAAGAGAAGGGCTAGATGATGCTTATTGTGATATGTGATGTGCATATCCCAGGATGCTTCATGAGTGGAGATGCCATTAAGACCTAGACGAGCTAGATGATGCCTTGATATGTGACATGCATATTCCAGGATGCTTCAGATGCACAGGAGATGCCATTATGACCTAGAAGAGAAGGGCTATATGATGCTTATTGCAATATGTGATGTGCATATCCCAAGATTCTTCATGAGTGGAGATGCTATTATGACCTAGAAGAGCTAGATGATGCCTTCTTTGATATGTGACATGCATCCCAGCATTCTTTAGGAGCACAGGAGATTCCATTATGACTTAGAAGAGAAGAGCTAGATGATACTTAATGGGATATGTGACGTGCATATCCCAGGATGCTTCATGAGTGGAGGAGATAACCATTATGACCTAGAAGGGCTATATGATGCCTTCTTTGATATGTGACATGCATATCTCAGGATGCTTCAGGAGCACAGGAGATGCCATTACTGTCTAGAAGAGAAGATCTAGATGATACCTCCTGGGATATGCGATGTGCATATCCCAAGATGCCTCAGGAGCATAAGAGATAGCATTATCAACTAGAAGAGAAGGGCTAGAGCTGGAAAAACAAATCGGGTAAAGGAAAAAAAAAAAAAAAAAAAAAAAAAAAAAAAATCGACAATGTAGATTGTGAAGAGGGAGGACTCTAATAAGGTCTTATATTGTGTTGAGGGACGGTTTTAACAATGGTTAACTGCATAGTACGTTTGGAGGGTAGAAGAATGACCTGTAATACTTACCTTATTACTTGTTCTGGTAGGCTTCCAGCACTCTCTTCTCCCAGAGGCTCCTGGTTGTGAGAGGGCCCATGTTGTCCTCACGTACAATGCAGGACCTGCTGAAGCCAGAGTCTAACCACCAGTCGGAGTGCTGTGGAGAAGAGGCTTCGGGGGGAAGCCTGCGGGAGCGAGGAAAAATGTAAGCACCACAGATTATTCCTCTACCGCCAGGCCCAACAAGCATTTACCCCTTGCAGTTTGAGGAGGGCATTAAAAAAATCCCTGTGTTCAGCTTTAGTATCCCTTTTTTTTAAGAGGTTTACTTCAGGAGTTTCCAGGTGGAATTAATTTTGCAATGCTTGGAGCAGCCTCTCTCAACCAGGGTTCTGTAGAACCCTTGGGTTCCTCCAGTGATTGCTAGGGGTTCCTCCCTCCTGCCTGGTGGTGCACACATAGTACTGGCAACAACACCACTCACTCTTTCCTCTGACCACCAGTGCAAGGAAGCGCTCCTCTCATTGACCACCAGTATGGTGTGACTAATGTACCACCAAGCTATACCCATTTTTAGCATGAGATCCCTGAAACCTGAGTATTGTTTTAAGGGTTCCTCCATGTTAAAAAGTTAAAGAAAGGATGACTTAGAGGTTGGTTTGCCAACACATGTCCCAGAGAACATCTAACATTGTCTAAACTTTGTGAAGGTCCATTGGTAGTCTACTTCCCTCTCTGGTCTGGTGTTGTCCTCAATGTTTGGGATCT
This sequence comes from Staurois parvus, assembly GCF_062004578.1. Classification (NCBI taxonomy): domain Eukaryota; kingdom Metazoa; phylum Chordata; class Amphibia; order Anura; family Ranidae; genus Staurois; species Staurois parvus. The sequence goes on along the minus strand of NW_028318245.1, from coordinate 7,584,007 downwards.
TCTGATAAGTGCACTAGAAGTGACAATGAGTAGAGGAAGCGGCAAAAGGATTGTCACATGGGAGCTGTAACGGTAAGTACGCTTTAGCAAACATCCAGCCTATCATCATCTAATCATCTTCTTGAATTGCTGAAATGTCCATCATGATGTCTGATATAAAAAAGTTTTTTCATACTGCGAAATTGTTTTAAGAATGCTCCAAAGCTGCCCGACCATTAAAACCAGGAACTGAAACTTGAGGTCCTCCAGAGTGCAGAGCAGCCTTTCTCAACAGAGAGGAACTGCCAATGGAACTTCACAAAGTTACACACAATGTTAGGTGTTCTCTTGGACATGTGTTGGTCAACCAGCCTTTGTCAAACATTTTAACATGGAGGAACCCTTGAAATAATACTCAGAACTCAGGGAACCCCTGCTAAAAATGATTAAAGCTCATGGTACATTAGCCACACCATACTGATAGCCAACAAGAGGAAGGCTTCCTTGCACTGGTGGTCAGTGGAAAGAGGGAGTGGTGTCGATGCCAAGACTGTATGGGCACCAACAGACAGGAGAATTAATGAAGGAACCCTTTGCAACCTCTAAAAGAAACCCAACGTTTTCATAGAACCCTGGTTGAGAAAGGCTGTTGCTTCCTGACTGGTCAATGTGAAGAGGACATCCTTGGACTGTTGGTAAGTGGAAAGAGTGAGTGGTGTTGGTGCCAATACTATGTGGGCACCACCAGGCAGCAGATCAGTCCATCATTGCTGAAGGAACCCTTAGCAACTTCTGAAGGGACCCAAGATTTTCATAGAACCCTGGTTGAGAAAGGCTGTTATGGATGTTGCTTCCTGCCAGTTCATCTCAAGTTTTCATAGATTATTATGTGAATCTGAACCCTAGATGCATGGGGCCATCTACTGGACAATACCACCAGGTCACCCCCTCCCCGGAGGACTACATTCCCTGACTCAGTATTATTTGAATTACTAGAATACGTTTGATATGTGACATGCATATCTCAGGATGCTTCAGGACATTTATGGTTGACTGTCCCACATGTGGAACCGATGGCCATTCGAGCACTCAGCCTTCACGGACACGCTGGACCCAACAAAGAATTTTTTATACTTCACTATGCGCCCATTACAGCTATCGTCGGCAAGGCACCGGCAGTACATGAGAAGCTTATTCAGGCAGCTGTCAAAAACCATGTACTTGTTTTCGGAACTGGGATCAGACGAGGTGCTTGTCCCAGGAATTTCCTCCCTGGCCAAGTCCGTGTCCCCAGGTCTAATGTTACGTTCCTTGGACTGCTCCTCGTTGGCTTCATATTCTTCTTTAACAGATGAGTAGCTTCTGATCTGCCTTGAGGTATGTTCTACATTAGGATCACATAAAATGGTGGTGACTGGTGGCTTCTCTTCCTTTAGCGCGGGCCATGAATAGGAACATCCTACATCGCGAACACCTACTACCTCTGTACACCGTCTGGATTCTGGACTTTCTGGAACACCATTGATGTTGGAAGGCAACCCAATTTCCGATAGTTGATGTTGAGATAACTCAAGAGTTCTGTCCTTTATGGGAAATGCCTCTGTGGTCATCAGAAGTGCTTTGGACTGATATATTGTGGTTCTTACATCAGAGTGAAGTTGGCTGGCCAATCTAGACTCCTGCTGACAACCGCATGGCTGCTGGTCCTCTTTGCTTTTTTCCGTCTGCACCTCTTTGTGTCTCATGCTGATGGTTTTGTCGGTGAGGGTGGCCTTGTGTCTCTGGCCAGGAAAGTATTCTGTATTTGTTCCAAGACTTCTGGTCCTCTTTTGTGGAGGTAAAGCCTCACCAACTCTGCCATTCCAATCTGCGTTCCATGGCCGCCTGTGACCGTAGTGATCACTGCGGGGGATATAGTAACCATCGTCTGAAATTAAATAAGGATTAGGTAGAGGGATTGGATCATCTTGTTCTAGTTTTACGACCCTCAGAGGAAGCCCCATGACCACTGTTGTGGGAACACCACCTACACCCATGTCTACCAGTGTTGAGTCGGGTGGAGGAACTTTTTTCTTTCGAGGTTTATACATCTTTGGCCTCATGGCCTTCAGCTCGATGGTCTCCTTGTCGGGAAATATGGAAGGTAAGGCTTCCTTCTTCAAGGAGACCAGCATCCCCCTCTGGTAGTAGCAGTCCACGGTAAAATGTTGGGAGCACATGCGGTACAGGCCCTTCGCCTTTCCAACCAGGATCTTCTGGCACAGCTCGTCGATGTTCTCGAACTCTTGCTCTGTGGCTTGTGCCATGGCCAGCAGCCAAGACTTGATGGCGGCGAGGTCCCCCGGGAAGGAGTGAAGGATGATATTGGGGTCTTTCTTCTTCCATGAAAAGTTGCAGCCCTTCACGATGCACGACGGCATTCTGCCCTAAAAGAGCGCACAACAAATACTGAAAATGAGAAAAGTCAACGTGTGACGATTCAGAGATATGCAAATAGACTATTTTTCCCTGACTTCCTGTCCACTAAAACCAGAGAACGGGGGAGGGGAACTACAACAGGATTCTGCAGAACGAGAAGACATAGCCTACCCAATCAATACCAGGATGGGCAATAAAGGTGCCTAGCAGATAGGTTGTGCCTCCTGTATAATCTAGCTAGAGATTTCTGCCACATTATAAGAGACTGCTACCACATTACAGGGGACTGCTAGAGAAAAATGCCAGAATACAGGGGGCCGCTAGAAATTGCTGCCACGTTACAGGAGATTACTGCCACATTACAGGGGACTGCTACAGATTGCTGTCACATTATAGGACACCCCTGTCCCATTATAGGGGGCATCTAGAGATTGCTGCCATATTACAGGACCCTAATAGAGACTGTCACCTTATAAGAGATTGCAGTCACATTACAGGAGACTGCTAGGGGTGGTTCCATTACATTACGGCAGCTGCCACATTATAAGGGACTGCTAGAGATTGCTGCCACATTACAGGACACAGCTGTCACATGATAGACTGCTGCCACATTACAGGAGACTGCTAGACACTGCTGTCATGTTACAGAGGATTGCTAGAGACTGCTGCCACATTAGAGGAGACTGCTGCCACATTACAGGTTACTGCTAGGGAAAGAAGCCACAATACAGGGGACATGCTACACACTGCTGCCACATTACAGGTGACTTCTAGGGACTATCACCTTACAGGACACACCTGTTACATTACAGGAGACTTCTAGAGACTACAACATTACAGGAGACTTCTAGAGACTGTCACCTTATGGGACACACTTGTCACATTACAGGACACATCTAGAGACTGTCACATACCAGGAGACTTCTAGAGATTGTCACATAACAGGAGAAGTCTAGAGACTGGTCGCATTCCAGGAGACGTCTAGAGACTGTCGCATTCCAGGAGACGTCTAGAGACTGTCGCATTCCAGGAGACGTCTAGAGACTGTCGCATTACAGGAGACGTCTAGAGACTGTCGCATTACAGGAGACTTCTACAGACTGTCGCATTACAGGAGACTTCTACAGACTGTCGCATTACAGGAGACTTCTACAGACTGTCGCATTACAGGAGACTTCTACAGACTGTCGCATTACAGGAGACTTCTACAGACTGTCGCATTACAGGAGACTTCTACAGACTGTCGCATTACAGGAGACTTCTACAGACTGTCGCATTACAGGAGACTTCAACAGACTGTCGCATTACAGGAGACTTCAACATACTGTCGCAGTACAGGAGACTTCTACAGACTGTCGCATTACAGGAGACTTCTACAGACTGTCGCATTACAGGAGACTTCTACAGACTGTCGCATTACAGGAGACTTCTACAGACTGTCGCATTACAGGAGACTTCTACAGACTGTCGCATTACAGGAGACTTCTACAGACTGTCGCATTACAGGAGACTTCTACAGACTGTCGCATTACAGGAGACTTCTACAAACTGTCGCATTACAGGAGACTTCTACAAACTGTCACATTACAGGAGACTTCTACAGACTGTCACATTACAGGAGACTTCAACAGACTGTCGCAGTACAGGAGACTTCTACAGACTGTCGCATTACAGGAGACTTCTAGAGACTGTCGCATTACAGGAGACGTCTAGAGGCTGTCACCTTATAGATCACACCTGTCACGTTACAAGAGACTGCTGTCACATTAATCACTGCCAGACCGCCCTATAGCAGAACTACTGCTACAGGGAGGCGGGGCTGTGCAAATTAATCTATGTATATGTGATTTTGCATTTCCAGGTAGAAGGTGAGCACACGGCCCTATCTGCACCGCCATTGGCGGCTACAGATGTCGATCACCGGGTCCCAACTGGAGATTCCCCACCGGCACCCAGCGATCACCGAGGAACACTGACAGGGGAGAGATCTATATGCAAACAACACAGATCTCTCTCCGGCAGCAAGGACATGCTGCTTTGTATCTCTCTGCACAGCATGTCTCCCTATTAAACACCCACAGTTAACCCTTTGATCGCCCCAGATGTTAACCCCTTTCCTGCCCAGTGCCATTAGTACAGTGTCAGTGCTTTTTATTAGCACCGATCACTGTATTGGTGTCACTGGGGATGGCAGTGACACCAAGTTCGTTCCCTCCCCCAGTGTCAGAATGCCCGCTATAAGTTGCTGATCGCCGCCATTACTAGTGAAAAAAAAAATATATATATATATCAGTATCTATACCGCCATTTGTAGACACTGTAACTTTCACGTAAACCAATTAATTTACACGTATCGGGAATTTTTTTTAGACACGGCGCAGAATACGTTTTGGATGAAATTTATGACGAAATTTAATTTTTTTTTTACTGGACGTGTTTAATAGCAGAAAGTCAAAAATATTGTTTATTTTCCTCAAAATTGTCGGCCTTTTTTTTGTTTATAGCGTAAAAAATAAAAAATTATCCAATACCACCGAAAGAAAGCTGTATTTGTGGGAAAAAAGGACGGAGATTTCATTTGGGTGCGGCATTGCATGACCGCGCAATTGTCAAGTTAAAGGAACGCAGTGCCATATCGCCAAAAATGGCCTGATCAGGAAGGGGGGGGGGGGGGAATCCTCCGGAGGGCGAGGGGTTAAAGGAAACCCCTGAAGACCTTCTGATCAGTCCGGAGAGCCAGAGGACACATTACAGGAGACTGTTAAGAGACTGCAACCGTGTCACCTGGAGGAGAGATCCATCCTGAACATCGGACAGCAGCACCCCAACCCCCGATGTTAAGTGTTCCCCCTCCCCCGGATTTCCCATTGTCATGGTGACAGGCGTTGCAACCCTTATTATGGCTGACACACACTGTCCAGCATGCTGGACAATATCTGCAATCCTCCAACCATACTCCTCCCCGCCCAATTACACAGCGCCAACGCTCCGCCCACTGCATATCAATAAACCAGAGGACGCAGGGCAGCCAGCTCAGGCAGGACTAGCAGATAACCAATCTCCCCATCTCTAGAACACAGACAGTGGTGTCTTCTCTACCACTCATTAGAGTGTCAGCTCTGCAGACAACTGTCCACAGGCATGTTTTCCCCCAGAACTCCCCACCCCCTCACTGCGCCACCTCTCAGCCCCATCACCCACACAGAAGTCCCGTATACCTTCCTCTCCCTGCTGCTACACCCTTCACCACCGGCTTCACCCCGCTCATTGCGCATGCGTCTGCGTATAGAAAAGGGTGAAAGCGCTTCCGACGTGTGAGGCGTAAAGCGCAAGCGGTCATGTTTGATGCGGGCATGCTGCCAGGATAGCTATGGAGTTTGGCAAGGGCAGGACCGAACGTGTGGAAACTGAAGGTGCTCCTTTCCTTAATTTACAAGAATATTATAAGAGACGCTGCTTGTTTATGCCTGCCAAATCACTTCCAGCCAGTTGAGTTTCACCGGACTTCCGTGTTTGCGTTCCACTGGTCATAAGCGATTCCCCCCTGCTGGTCATAGGCGAGAACTGCAGTCCGTCTATGTAAACGGCCAATCAAGGGCCAGTGGACCTTGAAACTTCTCATGCCCGATTGCTAGGGAAGCGCCGGCCACGCTGTGAACCCGGAAGTAACAAAGAGGAAATATGAACTTCCTGTGTGTGTGTTTTGAAGGGTGCAGGTGAGCTTTCCAGGTAAAATGAGCTCAGGAACGGTTTCACAGAAGAGATATCATTGCAATAAAACGGGAACGGGAAGAACTGGTCTTATCCCTTTAAGTGTTGTGTTTGTAGTGTTGGGGCCCATTGTAGTCATGGGAACCAGTTTTTTTTTTTAATGCACCCTGTTTTTATTTGTGATCCACTGTACTGTAAAGTGTTACTGAACCCACAACAGACAATCAGTCTGTTGAATACAGTAAAGCATGCTTGTTATACTCACTGTGCATCCTAAGGGGTTAATCCTCTGCATTCTGTAAAAAGGCTGTTTGATCCTGTCTTCTCTGATCCTCCCCATCTTTCAGTGTCCCCCTCTTATCTCCTGATAAGACATATCATGTGGAGTCACTGTACATGCTCAGTTTGGTGTGCATGGTTAAAGAGCTTTTTTTTTTCTTGTGAGGGTACATGTGATCAGCATAGGGCCAATCAGCACTATCCAGACAGAGGTTAGGGGTTCTGTATCCTCCTAGAGCAGAAAGAAAACGCCTCCTACAAGCTTTAACCAGTGCTCTGCTGGACACTGATAGAAGTCACAAGACTGCTATATACTGCTGATGAGAAAAGGGATTTAGCAGTTTACATCTACTGAAATAATAGCATTTCCATGTTCTGTGTACTGTGGGAGACCAGATATAGTGAATGCAGAGTCCGGGGAGACCGGATATAGTGAATGCAGAGTCCGGGGAGACCGGATATAGTGAATGCAGAGTCCGGGGAGACCGGATATAGTGAATGCAGAGTCCGGGGAGACCGGATATAGTGAATGCAGAGTCCGGGGAGACCGGATATAGTGAATGCGGGGTCCGGGGAGACCGGATATAGTGAGTGCGGGGTCCGGGGAGAGCGGATATAGTGAGTGCGGGGTCCGAGGAGAGCGGATATAGTGAGTGCGGGGTCCGGGGAGAGCGGATATAGTGAATGCGGGGTCCGAGGAGAGCGGATATAGTGAGTGCGGGGTCCGGGGAGAGCGGATATAGTGAATGCGGGGTCCGAGGAGAGCGGATATAGTGAGTGCGGGGTCCGGGGAGAGCGGATATAGTGAGTGCGGGGTCCGGGGAGAGCGGATATAGTGAGTGCGGGGTCCGGGGAGAGCGGATATAGTGAGTGCGGGGTCCGGGGAGAGCGGATATAGTGAGTGCGGGGTCCGGGGAGAGCGGATATAGTGAGTGCGGGGTCCGGGGAGAGCGGATATAGTGAGTGCGGGGTCCGGGGAGAGCGGATATAGTGAATGCGGGGTCCGGGGAGAGCGGATATAGTGAATGCGGGGTCCGGGGAGAGCGGATATAGTGAATGCGGGGTCCGAGGAGACCGGATATAGTGAATGCGGGGTCCGAGGAGAATGGATATAGTGAATGCGGTGTCCGGGCAGAGTGGATATAGTGAATGCGGTGTCCGGGCAGAGCAGATATAGTGAATGCGGGGTCCGAGGAGACCGGATATGGTGAATGCGGGGTCCGGGAGAGTGGATATAGTGAATGCGGGGTCCGGGCAGAGCTGATATAGTGAATGCAGAGTCCGGGGAGAGCAGATATAGTGAATGCGGGGTCCGGAGAGAGCGGATATAGTGAATGCGGGGTCTGGGGAGAGCGGATATAGTGAACTCACATCCTACACTCCCTTGCCCACATCTTCAATCTCTCCCTCTCTACTGGCGCATTCCCCTCCCCCCTAAAGCACACGCACATCACCCCCATGCTCAAAAACCCTCCCTGGATCCCACTGACCTGAACAACCTTAGAACCATCTCCCTGCTGCCATTTACTTCCAAGCTCCTTGAGCGCTTAGTCTACAATCGCCTAAGCGCCCACCTCACTGACAACAACCTCCTTGATCCACTACAGTCTGGCTTCCGTCCCTTACACTCCACCGAAACCGCCCTACTCAAAATCACTAATGACCTGCTAACCGCCAAAGCTAATGGCCACTACTCGGTCCTCTTACTCCTTGACCTTTCCGCGGCCTTTGACACAGTTGACCACCCCCTCCTCCTTAATAAACTACACTCCCTCGGCAACAGAGACTCCGCTCTCTCCTGGCTCTCCTCCTATCTGTCCCAACGCTCCTTCAGCGTTACCTATAACGCTGCCACCTCCCCCTCTCTGTTGGGGTCCCCCAAGTCTCTGTCCTCAGGCCCCTTCTCTTCTCCATCTACACCTCCTCCCTCGGCAAACTGATACACTCCCACGGCTTCAACTATTACCTCTACGCCGATGACACGCAAATTTACCTCTCCACCCCTCGCCTCACCCCTTCAGTCTCCACCCTTATCACCCACCTACTGAACGACATATCAGACTGGATGTCGCTCCATTTCCTCAAATTGAACCTTTCTAAAACTGAGCTCCTGATTTTCCCCCCAGCCCACGCCCCCCCCCCCCACCCTCTCCATCACGACCAACAACGCCACCATCAGTCCCACCCCGCAAGCCAAAGTCCTAGGTGTCACTCTAGACTCAAACCTGTCCTTCCAACCCCATGTCCAATCATTGGCAAACTCATGCAGGCTCCACCTCCACAACATCTCCAAAATACGTACGTTCCTAACCCCAGACACTACTAAACAATTTGTTCACTCTCTTATTATCTCACGTCTGGACTACTGCAACTCCCTTCTCACCGGCCTACCTCATTACAGACTATCCCCGCTTCAGTCTAACCTGAACTCAGCGGCCAGACTCATCCACCTTACCAACCGCTCCGCTTCTGCCATCCCCCTCTGTCATTCCCTCCACTGGCTCCCGATTGCCCAACGCATTAAATTCAAACTACTTACACAGACATACAAAGCCATTCATAACGCTGCCCCAAACTACCTCACCGACCTGATACCCAAATACCACCCAACCCGTACTCTTCGCTCCTCACAAGACCTCCTACTTTCTAGCTCCCTGGTCTCCACCTCCCACGCTCGACTGCAGGACTTCTCCAGGACTTCCCCCATCCTCTGGAACTCACTACCTCAATCCATCAGACCTACCCTCTTCACCTTTAGGCGCACCCTGAAAACCCATCTCTTCGGGGAAGCCTACCCCGCCCTCACTTAACAGCCGATCTCCTCCACTCCTCCTACCACTCCATCCCCCACAGCCACTTCCTCCTGTACAACTATCCCCTCCCTCCTAGATTGTAAGCTCGAAAGAGCAGGGCCCTCGAACCCCTCGTGTTTTGTTTTGTTACTGTATTGTCTCATGTTCTGTCCCCCACTATAATGTACAGCGCTGAGCAAACCTTTTAGCGCTATATAAATACTGTATAATAATAATAATTTTCTTTAGGTTTGTAGACATATTGTTATTTGTATATGGGGCCAGATTGCGGCTGGTAACTCGAGAATATGCTGTGTGTAATGGTGATCACAGAAGATAGGTGGCAGTGTTGTCCACCATAGTTTGTGTTCCTACAGGCTGTGGTGGGGGTAGTCCGGCCTTGTCTACATTTACCTTCTGCCTTGTCTTCTCCGTGTACATCACCAACAGAGATCACAAGGAAGATGGACCACCAGCAGATCCAGAATCCTATAAATGAAACCTTCAGGATGGACAAAGGCGGAAGACCTGTTAATGAGATGTTAAACCTCAGCCTGGAGATCCTCTACCTGCTGACCGGAGAGGTGAGAAGGATTCTAGGAGGTCACATGACATCACTCTCATCTCTATTAATAAAACACGGACATGACCGGAGAGGTGAGGAGGATTCTGGGAGGTCACATGACATCACTCTCATCTCTATTAATAAAACACGGACATGACCGGAGAGGTGAGGAGGATTCTGGGAGGTCACATGACATCACTCTTATCTCTATTAATAGAACACAGACCTGACCAGAGAGGTGAGGAGGATTCTGGGAGGTCACATGACGTCACTCTTATCTCTATTAATAAACACAGACCTGACCAGAGAGGTGAGGAGGATTCTGGGAGGTCACATGAAATTACTTTAAAAAATGGAGAATACTGAGCTTGGCTTATTTGTTTTTCCTTTTTACTCCAGAAGTACATCACTTTCAAGCTCTCCGATGGCTGGGTTGCACCCAACTTGAAAAAAATGCAGAACCCCACCATGGAGCATCTGCTTTCCTCCCCGACACCTGAGGGAAACAACGACAAGAAGGTTCTAGAAGTCACCCAGAAGATCATTGATCTGCTGACAGGAGAGGTGAGCGGTGACGGGAATTCTGGGACATACTCCAGTAACAAACAAGGGATGTGTCTGGATGGTGACTGTATCATTGTGTATGTCAGGTTCCTATAAGGTGTCAGGATGTCTCGGTCTCACTTGCGGTGGAGAACTCTCAGAGCTCTGATGGACACAAAGAAGCCTATAGAGAAGTGGTGGTGGAAAACTTTCATGGTAAATTGAGTTATGATGATCTTTCTAATGTTTACAACCATCCAGCCTCATATTTCCACGTAAACAAGATCAAAGTGATGGGGTTGTATGGAACTTCTGGGTGTGGGAGGTTTTGGGTGAAAGCTGAGGGAGCACCACACAAGCGCAGGTCCCAGAACGTCTGGGTGTGGGAGGTTATGGGTGAAAGCTGAGGAAGCACCACACAAGCGCAGGTCCCAGAACTTCTTCGTGTGGGAGGTTTTTTGGTGAAAGCTGAGGGAGCACCACATAAGCGCAGGGCTTAGAACTTCTGGGTGTTGGAGGTTTTGGGTGAAAGCTGAGGGAGCACCACACAAGCGCAGGTCCCAGAACTTCTGGATGTGGGCGGTTTTGGGTGAAAGCTGAAGGAGCACCACACAAGCTCAGGTCCCAGAACTTCTGGGTGTGGGAGGTTTTGGGTGAAAGTTGAGGGAGCACCACACAAGCTCAGGTCCCAAAACACAACACCTGGTTGACAGCACACTCTCAGGATGGCTTTTGGTTTGGTTAACATTTTGTTGTTGTTTTCCAGCAGACGTGTTTTACTCCCCTGGCTCCCTTGGAGGGTTACCCACTACCACAGGCTCTTCCAATAGTCAAGTCAACGAAGCTGGGTTCATTATAAAAATTAACACGCAGGAAGTCCCGGCAACGGTGGAAGCCGACATCGGAGCCTGCACTACAGAAGACCTTGACTAGGTTGTCTCTGCTCAGGATGGAAACGCTGTTGCCAACATTTATAATGACCACGGGTATACAACCGTCTACACCAAAGGGGTGCTGGTGCCTATGGAGAATGGAAACCTTGCCACAATATACACAGAGAACGAGGACATAGCATACATCTCCAGTGAGGTCAGTGAGATATCCATGACCTGCGATGAAGAACTGCTTGCCAACACCATCTGTACCCCACAGTTCAAAAATCAAGACCCGGGAGAGGAGGGTGCTAATCTGTGAGATGAGGTCTCTTTGCCGGCAAAAAATGAGACTTCAAATCTTCGCAAAGCCAAACTGGCGGACAAAAGAAAGAGACCAATTCGTTCGGAGGGCGAAGATCTTGGCCAGAAATTAAAACTCAGAAAGGCTGAAGGCCATGAAAACTCTTGCTTGCAGTGCGGCAAGCGATTTTTCCTGCCCGTATTGTTGACCCGGCATGAAAGAATTCACACAGGCTTGAAGCCCTTCGCTTTCCCCGAATGTGGCCGGTGTTTTAACCGGGTGGAAAACCTTGCGGCCCACACCAGGATTCACAAAGGAGAAAAGCCATTTTCCTGCTCCTGCGGGAGAGTCTTCCTCCGGAAAGAGAGTCTCGTTCTCCACAAGTGTACTCACTCAGGAGAAAAGCCTTTCTCCTGTACCGTCTGCCTGAAAAGCTTCACCAACAGCTCTGACCTGGCCCGGCACAAGAGGATCCAGTGGAACCGGAAGCCCTTTTTGTACTCCGAGTGCGGGAAGTGTTTTACGAATAAGGCAGACCTTGGCCGGCATCAAAAAATCCACCAGGACAAGATCTTGCCATGTCCAGATTGCAAGCGATGCTTTGCAGCACATTCCGACCTCTCCAGGCACCTTAGGTGGCACCAGATTTTGTCCGTCAAATTTCCTTGCCCAGAGTGCGGCAAATAGTTTCCATCAAAGTCGGAACTGGCCCGCCACGAGGTGACTCACTCCGGAGAGAAGCCGTTTGAATGCTCCGAGTGTGGAAAACGCTTCAACCGGTCCTACAATCTCGACGCACACAAGAGGACCCATCGGGGGGAAAAGCCTTTCCTGTGTGCCGAATGCGGCAAACGGTTTCTTAGGAAGAGCCAGCTGATCTTACACTTTAGAACCCATACAGGCAAGAGGCCTTACTCTTGCTCAGAGTGCGGCAAACAGTTCGCTGGAAGCTCCGACCTCCTCAAACATCAACGTCTTCACACGGGCAAGAAGCCCTACGCATACGACAACTGTGGAAGACACTTTACCAACAAGCCCGACCTCACCAAACATCGGAGGGTCATGGCAAGGAGACGCCATTCAGTGAAAGGAGTTCTTTGCCGATGGCTCAGCTCTTTTCAGGCATCAGAAGACCCACGCTCAAGAGCGGCCATTTGGTTGCTCGGGTTGTGAACAGCTCTTCTCGAGCAGTGGGCCTTGTTGGGCACCAAAGGGTTCACTGGGAGGAAGCGGCCTTATGTCCCGACTGTGGGAAATGGTTTTGGCACAAAGCAACCACCTTGGTACTCACCTTATCAATGAGTCGTACCCTTTCCCGAAAGGCCACCAAGATGCAGTTTAGAAGAGCACCACGGGATGAGTCGGTAGTGCCGCCAAGAGAACCTGTCACTTTTCCTTGACCAGGACTATAAAAAAAATATATATATAACATATATACAGCATTTTTTTGTTTTTTTACTCTTCGTCTAATTTAAATATTAAATAAAAAAAAAAACAGATTTTGGGTGAAAAGCACGTGTGAAACCACTCACTGGAACTGCTTACCTCCCGTCCTCCATAGACGGTCAATTTTTTTTTTTCCTGTATCTCAGGGACGTAGGTGGCTGAAGCACCTCTCATTGAGTCACTGAGGTGTCCTCATAAAAAAAATATGAAGATTCAGGCTTGGCGCGCTTCATCACGGGAGGATTTTGAACATAGGAGATACGGCCTACAAACGTTTTCAGGACACACCTCCTATTCCCAGCTTCCCCCCCTCCCCCTTCACTGCTGCTTCCCGGCTGTCAAAATGACAGCAGGCATTTTTATATTACACAACAGGAATGGCTGTCAAAAGGCAGACTCTCTTCCTGTAAAATGACACTCACAGATAGTTTATAAATTTCATTGAATAAATATCATATAATAATGTATAGTATTTCTTATTTCATTCATTTGATCTGCATCACCTAAAGAAACCTTAAAAGAATTTTTTTATTTTTTATTTTTAATTTCTATATTTTTTTACCATTAATATTTGATTTATTTTCATTTTGATGGTTATTTTTTTGTTGTATGCATAGAAAATAAGCATTAAAAAAAAAAAAAACCTCCCCTCCTCAGCCTCTCCGTGTAAAAGGACACTTGCAGATAGTTTATAAATATCATTGAATAAATATCATATAACAATGTATAGTATTTATTATTTCATTCATTTGATCTGCATCACCTATAGAAACCTTAAAAGAATTTTTTTTTTAATTTCTATATTTTTTTAACCTTTTTTAACCCTACTCAGCCCTAATTAACTTCCTCCTCACCTTTTTCCCTTAGCTAATATTTTTCAGCTGTTTTTTTTTGTTATTTCTATATTTTTTTTTATCATGAATATTTGATTCATTTTTCATTTTGATGGGTATTTTTTTGTTGTATGCAAAGAAAATAAGCATTAAATAAAAGAAAAAAAATATTCACTTCCTCAGCCTTTCCATGTAAAAGGACACTTGCAGATAGTTTATAAATGTAATTGAATACATATCATATAATAATGTATAGTATTTATTATTTCATTCATTTGATCTGCATCACCTAAAGAAACCTTAAAATAATTTTTTTTTTAAACTACTATATTTTTTTACCATTAATATTTGATTTATTTTTATTTTGATTGCTATTTTTTTGTTGTATGAAAAGAAAATAAGCATTAAAAAAAAGGACACTTGCGGATAGTTTATAAATGTCATTGAGTAAATATCTTATAATAATGTATTGTATTAATTATTTCATTAATTTAACATTTGATCTGCATCCTTAAAAGAAAAAATACAATTTTCTTTAAATAAAATCTAATCCTTTTGACACCTTTTTTAACCCCACTCAGCCCTAATTAACTTCCTCCTCACCTTTTTCCCTTAGCTAATATTTTTTAGCTGTTTTTTTTTTGTTATTTCTGTATTTTTTTTACCATTAATATTTGATTTATTTTCACTTTGATTGCTATTTTTTGTTGTATGAAAAGAAAATAAGCATTAAAAAACAAAAAGAAAAAAAAATCCCTTCCTCAGCCTCTCCGTGTAAAATGATACTCGCAGATAGTTTATAAATGTTGTTGAATAAATATCATATAATAATGTATTGTATTTATTATTGCATTCATTTGATCTGAATCACCTAAAGAAACCTTTAAAGAAATTTTTAATTTCTATATTTTTTTACCATTAATATTTGATTTATTTTCATTTTGACGGTTATTTTTTTGGTTGCATGAAAAAAGAAATAAGCATTAAAAAAAAGCTCCCCTCCTCAGCCAATATCATATAATAATGTATTGTATTTATTATTTCATTTATTTGATCTGCATCACCTAAAGAAACCTTAAAAGAATGTTTTTTTTAAATTTCTATATTTTTTTACCATTAATATTTGATTTATTTTCATTTTGATGGTTATTTTTTTGTTGTATGCAAAGAAAATAAGCATTAAAAAAAGAAAAAAATATTTCCCTTTCTCAGCCTCTCCATGTAAAAGGACACTTGCAGATCGTTTATAAATGTCATTGAATAAATATCATGTAATAATGTATAGTATTAATTATTTCATTCATTTGACATTTGATCTGCATCCTTAAAAGAAAAAACACAATTTTCTTGAAATAAAATCTAATCCTTTTGACACCTTTTTTAACCCTGCTCAGCCCTAATTAACTTCCTTCTCACCTTTTTCCTTTGGCTATTATTTTTCTGATTTTTTTTTTATTTATTTCTATTTTGTTACCAATAATATTTGATTTATTTTCATTTTGATGGTTAATTTTTTGTTGTATGAAAAGAAAATGAGCATTAAAAAAAGAAAAAAATCTCCCCTCCTCAGCCTCTTCATGTAAAATCACACTCGCAGATAGTTTAAAAATGTCATTAAATAAATATCATATAATAATGTATTGTATTTATTTCATTTGTCGTTTGATCTGCATCACCTAAAGAAACCTTAAAAGAAAAAATACAATTTTCTTTAAATAAAATCTAATCCTTTTGACACCTTTTTTAACACTGCTCAGCCCTAATTAACTTTCTCCTCACCTTTTTCTTTACCTAATACTTTTCAGCTGTTTTTTTTTTTATTTCTATATTTTTTTTTACCATTAATATTTGACTTAGTTTAATTTTGATGGTTACTTTATTTTTTTTTGGTCAAAATAAAATAAAAAAAAAGCATTTTTATTTTTTAAGTCTTTCTGTCTGTTGGTTACATAGAAAATTAAAAAAAAAAAACGCAACCCTGAAATTAAAACACTGCGTTCACCATCAGGAAATGCTCCCCGTGAAAAAAACAGCCACAGCATAATGGCCGCTAGGTGGCGCTAACAATCATAGGAAATAATTAGAAAAACGGAGGTTCGGACATATTAGACACACTATGGGGAGCATTTGTGACACAATTTTTTTTTTTTAATTTTTTTTTTCTTAAATTAACCTCTAATCGCCATTCTGGTTGGTTTTGCAAAATTTCCCTGTAAGCGAACCTATGAAGAGCATGGCCGACAATGGAAAACAACAGTCGGCTGTTGTAATGACAATATCAGATATGGAAATTCCGATCAGTTGCCGACATTTTGTTTTTAATATTTAGGAGAGTGTAGCTGATTTTTCATATTAAAAAAAAAATTAAAAAAATGATAAATAAAAAAAATAAAAAGTGGACTATCCCTTTAAGGCAGTGCGCATGTGCAGTAGAGATCGCGCCTGACAGGTATGGTTGAATAAATCGATATCTGACTCCTTCCGCTTCCCAGTGTCGCGGAACGTGTCGTTTCCATGACCGGCTGCTCGGCGGAACCGCTAATTGTGGACCGGAAGAATCCCCGCGGACACCGGTCCCCGTACCCGCGGAAGAGGGTTGCAGTCCCCGCGGACACCGGAGCGCGTAGCCGCGGAAAAGGCCGGCCGGCCAGAAGAGTGCAGATCGCGTGGAACGCACAGAGGAGCACCAGCTGGAACGCAAAACCCGGAAGAGGTTGCAGACTGGAGGAAACCACTTCCTGTACCTGGGAGGACATGGTGGTAATGTTTTTTTCTTCGGTTATAATTGCTGTTCTGTTGATGTATTGGCTGGAGGGGCGAGCTGCGACAATTATATAAAGGGGGTGGGGGAGGGATCTTAAAGGAAGGCTATAACTGAAGTCTACCCATCATTTCTAGGGAGGAGGCCATATTATCTGCTTATTCATTGCTGCACTGAGCCCATTACTGATGTGGCTGAAGCCAGTTATGGTGGAAAAGCACATTATCATTCGTTATTATGTTGCCAGTTTTCTTGCATGTTAAAAAAAAAAATGGCTCAACTCAGCTGATGATGGTAAGCCAGTCATGTGTAGGGTTACTCCTGCCCTTGTGAAGACTGGGGGTGTCTAATCCTGCGGGTTTCCATGGATACCAGAGATGTGCGGTGGCATATGTTACGTTGGGCTTGGAGCTACAGGAACATCTCCCAACATTGCCGATTTTAATTTCTGATCTCCCGGATTAATTCTCATGGATGAGTGTTGGCTAAAGGTTGGTAGATTGGGGACTATGGGTCTAACGTACAGAACTGGAAGAAGAGCATGTGTGAGAACACAATATTGTGTGAGGGCAATGGAACCTCTGAGAAGGAACAGGACTGTAGGGACACAATGGCGTCTCCTCTTTGTTTTGTGTATCGTTAGTGGGACTGTGTTAGAATGAGATGTTGTGTGAGGAACTGTGTGAGGGCAATGGATTTGTGTGAGGACAATGTGATAGGGTAAGGGACTGTATTAGGACACTAAACTCTGTGAGGACATGACTGAGCATATGGAACTTTGAGGACATGACAGAGGACATGGAGCTGTGAAGACATGATGACTAAGGACATAGAGCTGTGAGGACATGACTGAGGACATGGAACTGTAAAGACATGACAGGGGAGATGGAGATGTGAGAACATGACTAAAGACATGGAACTGTAGGACATAACTGAGGACATGACGGAGGGCATGGAACTTTGATTACATGACGGAGGGCATGGAACTTTGAGGGCATGACAGATGACATGGACTTGTAAAGACATGACTGGGGAGATGGAGCTGTGAGGAGATGACTAAGAACATGGAACTGTAGGACATGACTGAGGGCATAATGTGGGCATGAAATTGTGAGGACAAGACAGAACATGAATCTGTGAGGACATGACAGAACATGAATCTGTGAGGACATGACTGATGACATGGAGCTGTGAGGACATGACTGATGACATGGAGCTGTGAGGACATGACTGATGACATGGAACTTTGAGCACATAACGGAGGACATGGAACTGTGAGGGCGTGACGGAGGACATGGAACTGTGAGGGCGTGACGGAGGACATGGAACTGTGAGGGCATGATGGAGGACATGGAACTGTGAGGGCATGACTGATGACATGGAGCTGTGAGAACATGACTGATGACATGGAACTGTGAGGACATGACTAAGGAGATGGAATTGTGAGGACATGACAGAAGACATGGAGCTATGAGGACATGACTGATGACATGGTACTGTGAGGACCTGGAACTGTGAGAGCATGACGGAGGACATGAATCTGTGAGAGCATGACGGAGGACATGAATCTGTGAGAGCATGACGGAGGACATGAATCTGTGAGGACATGACTGAGGACATGAATCTGTGAGGACATGACTGAGGACATGGAACTGTGAGGACATGACTGAGGACATGGAACTGTGAGGACATGACTGAGGACATGGAACTGTGAGGACATGACTGAGGACATGGAACTGTGAGGACATGACTGAGGACATGGAACTGTGAGGACATGACTGAGGACATGGAACTGTGAGGACATGACGGAGGACATGGAACTGTGAGGACATGACGGAGGACATGGAACTGTGAGGACATGACGGAGGACATGGAACTGTGAGGACATGACGGAGGACATGGAACTGTGAGGACATGACGGAGGACATGGAACTGTGAGGACATGACTGAGGACATGGAACTGTGAGGACATGGACCTGTGAGGGCATGACTGAAGACATGGTGATGTGAGGATATGACTAAGGACATGGAACTGGAGGACATGATGGAGGGTATGGAGCAGTGAGGACATGACTGATGACATGGCACTGTGAGGACATGGCACTGTGAGAGCATGACTGAGGACATGAATCTGTGAGGACATGACTGAGGACATGGAACTGTGAGGACATGACTGAGGACATGGAACTGTGAGGACATGACTGAGGACATGGAACTGTGAGGACATGACTGAGGACATGGAACTGTGAGGACATGACTGAGGACATGGAACTGTGAGGACATGACTGAGGACATGGAACTGTGAGGACATGACTGAGGACATGGAACTGTGAGGACATGACTGAGGATATGGAACTGTGAGGACATGACTGAGGACATGGAACTGTGAGGACATGACGGAGGATATGGAACTGTGAGGACATGACTGAGGATATGGAACTGTGAGGACATGACTGAGGATATGGAACTGTGAGGACATGACTGAGGATATGGAACTGTGAGGGCATGACTGAGGATATGGAACTGTGAGGACATGACGGAGGACATGGAACTGTGAGGACATGGACCTGTGAGGGCATGACTGAAGACATGGAGATGTGAGGATATGACCAAGGACATGGAACTGGAGGACATGATGGAGGGTATGGAGCAGTGAGGACATGACTGAGGACATGGCACTGTGAGGACATTGACCTGTGAGGACATGACTGATGACATGGAACTGTGAGGACATGACTGATGACATTGACATGTGAGGACATTGACCTGTGAGGACATGAGTGATGAGATGGAACTGTGAGGACATGACTGAGGACATGGGTAAATGACTGCAATGAGGCACTAGAAGAACTTTTGAGAGACCCTAGGACTGTGAGGACACGGAGCCGAGTGGAGTCTGTGTGCATATGAAACTGTTTCAGAACCAAATATTGTCTTGGAAAGTGTCACTTTAGGAAAACACAGCACTGCCATTACCTGCTCATGTTTCGCTGCAATCTCTCCTGGCCATACATGTTGGAGCTGCATTGGTCTTTCAGTGCAAATGTTGATACGTTTAAAGCCTGGTCAAGAGAATTTTCCTTGTCTCTGAGTCCCCCACAAGGAAATACGTAACATTTGGTGGAATAAAGGCAGCTCAACAACTGTCCAGTGACACCTCTTTTCATAGGCTGTTGCAGTGGTGGAGGAACTGCCTGTCCTTGAATTTTACTGAGACTTGGCTGACATAGACTGGTGGACTTGTTTTCTAGGATACTTGACAGATGTCTGTGTTGCGACATCGGCTTATGAGATATAACTGTAGATACTCTACATTAGGTGTGCATTGCAGAAACCCAGGACTGGCCTCCTCCTGCCTCCCAAACCTCAATATTGCCCCATTGTTGTGATATGCAGCCTCGCTGACCAATGGGTATGCAAAGGAGTGAGCTAGAGCTCGACTATCTATGTGTCTTTATTATTTCCATGCTGGTTGGGTGATGTTTGTATTTTGTCCTCTATAACTAGGCTTTATGAATATTGACGTGAAATAGATTAAGCACCTCTTCCACCGGGAGAGGCCGGCTGTACAAAGTCATCTGCCGCAATGGACAAGGATGGTCAACCCATTGCAGAGAGGATATTAAACCTTGCCATTGAGATCATCTGCCTGCTGACCGGAGAGGTGAGGAGCATTCTGGGAGGTCACATGACATAGCTCTTATCTTCTATTAATAAAACACGGACTGGAGAGGTGAGCAGGATTCTGGGAGGTCACATGACATTGTTTTTGGTTTTATGCAGAGATTCCCTGCTGTGAAGTCTGGTGATCTGGTGACCATTGCAGTGCCTCCTCCTCACTCCCTGGCAGTGGAGAGGAACAGCGAGCAGAAGATCTTAGAAGTCACCCAGAAGATCATTGAGCTGCTGACAGGAGAGGTGAGTGGTGACGGGAATTCTGGGACATTCTCCAGTAACAGACAAGGGATGTGTCTGGATGGTGACGGTGTCATTGTGTGTGTCAGGTTCCCAATGGCTCGGAGGAAGTCGAGGTCTCCATTTCGTTGGAGCAAATTGTTCTTCAAGAGGCAGAGAAGACCCTGGAGAAGGACCCATTGGTGGAGAATGAGCAGATCCCAGAATCTGAAGGTAAGGAGATGTTAAGTGCCGTCCATCCTTACATGTAGACACAATGTTTGCGCACTTCTCTGCTCCATTTTACAACTAGTGGGGGATTATGGGAAAGAATGCAAAGACCGCAGCCAGGCAAGGCCAGACAGCAGAGGAGCCTACATTCTAATGTCCCCAACACAGTCACAAGTTATTATACATTTACGAGGGGTGTTCAAGTCAAACCAGGACTACTGAGTTTCTATAACAGAACAAATTTCAAGGAGTGGAAACTGCATTTATTTTTCAACATACTCCCCTGCTACATTTCTACACTTATCCCAACTCATGCCTGGAAAGCTTCGGCATAGAACGATTTGTTGTTACGCCTGAACCATCCTAGGACAGCTGGCTTCACTTCCTTAACCACTTGCCGCGCTGCCACTGTAGAAATACGGCGGCAGGGCGGCACAGGCAGGCAAAACCACGTTTTAAAACGTGTGTTTTGTAAACAGATAGGGGGCGCGCGCGAAGTGTGCCGCCACCCTATCCGTCCCACCGATCACTGCCGCGGATGTCAGTCGCCGGGTCACAGCCGGTCCTTCCTGTTTGTTTCCCGGCGATCGGCGGCAAACAGTGACAGACAGCATTTTTGCACTGATCACTGTGTTAGTGTTTTTGGGGATGTCAGTGACCCCAAGTCAGTACCCCCCAATGTCAGAATGTCCGCCGCAGTCCCGCCATAAGTCGCTGGTCGCTGCCATAAGTCACTGATCGCCGCCATAATTCGCTAATCGCTGCCATTATTAGTATAAAAAAAACCCTAAAAATCCCAGTATCTTTCCCGCCATTTGTAAACGCTATAACTTTCACATAAACCAATTAATTTACACGTATTGGGATTTTTTTTAGCAAAGACATGTCGCAGAATGCATTTTGGCAGAAATTTATGACTAAATTTGATTTTTGCATTTTTTTTTTTACTGGACATGTTTTATAGCAAAAAGTCCAAAATATTGTTTTTTGTTCCTCAAAATTGTCAGCCTTTTTTTTTTATAGCGCAAAAAATAAAAACCGCACAGGCAATCAAATACCACCAAAAGAAAGCTCAATTTGTGGGGAAAAAAGGATGTAAATTTCATTTCTGTACCGTATTGCATGACCGCGCAATTGTCCGTTAAACTAGCGCAGCGCTGTATAGTAGAAAAATGGCGTAAATTGCAGTATTTATACCATAGTTTGTAGACGCTATAACTTCCACACAAAGCAATCAATATGCACTTATTGGGATTTTTTTTTACCAAAAACATGTAGCAGAATGCATTTTGGCCTAAATTTATAACCAACTTTGAGTTTACTATATATTTTTTATAGCTGAAAGTAAAAAATATTGTTTTTCTTCAAAATTTTTGGCCTTTTTTTTGTTTATAGCGTGAAAAATAAAAAGCGTATAGGTGATCAAATACCACAGAAAGAAAGCTCTATTTGTGTGAAAAAAAGGACGTAAATTTAGTTTGGGTGCAGCATTGCATGACCGCGCAATTATCAGTTGAATTAGTGCAGCGCCGTGTAGCAAAAAGAGGCCTGGTCATTAAGGGGGGTAAATCCTCTGGAGCTCAAGTGGTTAACATTGCGTTCAGCATTCGCACAGGAAGATTCGTCTCTTGTGCGATTTCACGACAGGTTCTGCGTCGTTGATCCAGGATCAGGCGTTCCACGCGCTGAATGTTCACAGGAATGACTGCTGTGGGCTGGGAACTACCACGGCCAGGATCGTCACTGACAGACGAATGGGAATTTAGGGGCAGGACAGCGACCGAGTTCCGAGAGGACTCACCTCACTGAGCTCCCGCTGCCGATCTTTCTAATTCTCCTTTTCGCGGCCACATTACTTTCAGCATGGGCTCCTGCTTCTGCTCACAGCTGCCTGTGTCCCCGCAGAGCCCCTCGACAGAACAGAGAGGAAGGACTGGGACTGAATCTTCCACCATGGTGCCGCCTCGGCACTGCCACAGAGAACCCACAAGGTGCTGAGAAAAAGGACTGCAGGGTCCTTACAGTAGTAAGCAGGGCAAGCCTGCAAAGCAGCCAGCTAAGGAGCCAGGGAGGGACGTGTTGTTTTTTTACACACAAGCTGCCCTCTGCGCCCACTCTGCTCTCAGACACTGCTGGGGAGGACACGGGGAGTGCACTACTGTCCTACACCCTGCACCCCATGTCCTGCATTCTGCATCCTGCACTTTTCTCCTGCACCCCATGCATTGCATTCTGCACCCTTCTCCTGCACCCCATGTTTTGCGGTGACGTACACCCCATGTCTTGCATTCTGCACCCTGCACCCCATGTCCTGCATTCTGCACCTCATGTCCTGCATTCTGCACCCTCCTCCTGCACCCCATGTCCTGCAGTGACGTACACCCCATGTCCTGTGTTCTGCACCCTGCATCTCATGCCCTGCATTCCGCAACCTGCACCCTTCTACTGTACCCCATGTCCTGCTTTCTTCACTCTTTGAAACATGTCCTGCAGCCTTCTTCTGCACCCCATGCCCTGTATTCTGCACTCTTCTCCTGCACCCCATGTCCTGTGATGACCTGCCCCCCCCGTGTCCTGCATTCTGCAACCTGAAACACATGACCTGCACCCTTCTCCTGCACCCAATGCCCTGCATTCTGCACCATTCTCTTTGCACCCCATGTCCTGCGGTGACCTTTACCCCATATCCTGCGTTTTGCATCCTGCACCACATGTCCTGCATTCTGCACCCTTCTCCTGCACCCCATGTCCTGCTGTGACCTTTACCCCATATCCTGCGTTCTGCACCCTGCACCACATGTCCTGCACCCCACGCCCCGCATTCTGCACCCTTCTCCTGCACCCCATGGCCTGCATTCTGCACCATTCTCCTGCACCCCATGTCCTGCAGTGACCTTTACCCCATATCCTGCGTTCTGCACCCCATGGCCTGCATTCTGCACCCTTCTCCTGCACCCCATGCCCTGCATTCTGCACCATTCTCCTGCACCCCATGTCCTGCGGTGACCTTTACCCCATATCCTGCGTTCTGCGCCCTGCACCACATGTCCTGCACCCTATGTCCTGCATTATGCACCCCATGTCCTGCGTTCTGCACCCTTCTCCTGCGCCCCATGTTCTGCACCTTGCACCACATGACCTCCACCCCTCACCCATATTCTGCACCCCATGCCCAGCATTCTGCACCCTTCTCCTGCACCCCATGTCCTATGTTCTGCAGCCTGCAACACATGTCCTGCACCCTTCTTCTGCACCCCATGCCCTGCATTCTGCACCATTCTCCTGCACCCCATGTCCTGCAGTGACCTTTACCCCATATCCTGCGTTCTGCACCCCATGGCCTGCATTCTGCACCCTTCTCCTGCACCCCATGTCCTGCGTTCTGCACCTTGCACCACATGACCTCCACCCCTCACCCATGTCCTGCATTCTGCACCCTGCACCCCATGCCCAGCATTCTGCACCCTTCTCCTGCACCCCATGTCCTATGTTCTGCAACACATGTCCTGCACCCTTCTTCTGCACCCCATGCCCTGCATTCTGCACCCTGCATCCCATGTCCTGCATTCTGCACATTGTACCCTTCCCCTGCACTCCGTGTCCTGCATTCTGCACCTCACAAATTATTCGGTGCCGACAACTCACGCTAAGCTAAAAAAAAACCTGACTCCTAATTTTTTTTAGCTGGCACCTAGATTCAAAGCAAATTTGTCAGTTTTGCTGTGACATATACCGCAGTGCTGTACAGGGAACACTGTGCCATTCATGTCAGTCTCTGCACCAGAGGAGCTTACACTCTAACACCCCCCCCCCAGTCACACACTATTATTATTAATAATCATTTATTTTTAAAAAGTTTAATTTTGTTCTCTTCTCCTCTACAGATGTACTGGAATCCACAAGCACACCTCTAGTCCCCGATGCCTCTGTCCCCTCTCCGGGCTGCTCTAACGAAGTCCAGAACAGCAACGATCAAGAAGATGACATGTCGACTATGTGTGACCCAATCATGAGCAAATTGGACCTAAACTCGGCGGTGGACTTCTCGTCGTGCGATGAGGGAGACCTTTCTGATGGTGAACCTCCTGCACCCATGGAGGTGCAACCACTGCCTGTTTGTACAGATGATTCACAGACTGTGGAGGAGATGCCATGTGGCCCTGGTGGAACTGACTCCCCGCAGTCAGCTGCTACTTCCACAAGCCAATTAGCTCTTACCTGTGCAGATGTGCAGGCGTCACCTACAACTGAGCCCTTGCAGCCTACGACCAATCATGTTCTGTCTACACCCGCTCCAGTGGACCATGTGCAGGCTTCAGTTACCAATCATGTGGCATCTACATATGTCCGGACAGACCACCCAAGGTCAACAGGTGCTGGATCGGACAATACGCCACCTACAGTGACTGGTAAAGACCACTTGCCACCTATGCCTGTTCAGAATGATCACATACAGCCTTCAGCTACAGATATCATACAGGCAGAAGTTACTCAACCAGAGCACACCCCCCATACAACCATCTCCACCGAGCTTACACAGCCTACCGGTGTAGACCAAGTGAATTCTACGCCCGGTAAGGAATCTGTCAGGAAGCCTGCACGATTTTTCTCCCCGGATAAAAGGCCCATGTGCCCTGACTGTGGAAAGTGCTTTCGTTGGCAGTCAGAGGTCTTGTTCCACCAGAGGAAGCACACGGGTGAAAAGCCTTACTGCTGCGCTAAGTGCGGCCAGTGTTTCAGCCGCATTCCTCATCTGGTGATCCACGAGCGCAGCCACACAGGAGAGCGGCCTTACATATGCTGCGAGTGCAAGAAATGCTTCGGCAGCAAATCCGAACTCAACGAGCACCGCAAGAGGCACAGGGGGTTGAGGATCCACCCATGCCCGGACTGCGACAAGTCTTTCATCACCAAATCGGACCTGGGCAAGCACAAGCGTAGCCACACGGGGGAAAAGCCCCACCCGTGCTCTATATGCGGCAAGTGCTTCACACTGCGCTCTGGCGTCGTCCGCCACGAAAAGACCCACACGGGCGAGCGGCCGTTCTCCTGCACGGAGTGCGGTAAGGCCTACGTCAGTAATTCTGAGCTCATCAACCACATGCGAACTCACACTGGGGAACGGCCTTTCTCCTGCCTTGACTGCGGCAAGTGCTTCTACAGCAGCTCCGACCTCATGAAACACCGCCGGTGCCACTCGGGGGAGAAGCCGCACCTCTGCTCTATCTGCGGCAAATCTTACACCTCCAAGTCGGTGCTGTACCGGCACCAGAAGATCCACACCAAGATCAAGCCATTCACCTGCGACACCTGCGGAAAGTGCTTCATAAAGGAAAAGACTATGGAGAACCACCAGAAGATTCACAAGAAGATCAAACCGCACTGCTGCATGGAATGTGGAAAAAGCTTCTACAGGCCTTCCGCACTGACCAAACACATGAGAACCCACAATCCATAGAAAGCTTTATCTGTGCCCACTTTACTGAACATTGATCATGCCATGTTTTATTTTGTGAATGAGGCTCAACCCAGGACCTTTTTAGGAGTTCGGTGGTCAAATACAGCATCGTGTTTCATCTCCTTCATTGACAAATTTGTACATGTTGACATTTGTATTTAAAAAAAAACGAGTTTGCAAAAAAAATGTTTTTGTTCTGCTCAGAGTATTGTGAATACAGCTGGTGAACAGAAGACCAGCCTCCGACTGTGCCTGTTTCATTGCTCTCAGCCCAGTCAACATCCTTCCACCTGCTTCAGCTCCGTCCCACCCCACCCACTATCACATCATTGTTGGCATCACCCCACCTTCCACCTGCTTCAGCTCCACCCCACCCCACCCCATCCCATCCACCCTCACACCATTATTGGCATCACCCCACCTTCCACCTGCTTCAGCTCCACCCACCCCACCCCATCCCATCCACCCTCACACCATTGTAGGCATCACCCGACCTTCCACCTGCTTCAACTCCACCCCCAACCCTATCCACCATCATAGGCATCACTCAACCTTCCACCTACTTCAGCTGCTCCCTATCCCATCCACTATTGCATCATTATAGGCATCACCCAAACTTCCACCTGCTTCAGCTCCACCCCACCCATCATCACATCATTATAGGCATCATCCAACCTTCCACCTGCTTGAGCTCCACCCCACCCCATCCACCCTCACACCATTATAGGCATCACCCAACCTTCCACCTGCTTCAGCTCCACCCCCAACCCTATCCACCATCACAGCATTATAGGCATCACCCAACCTTCCACCTGCTTCAGCTGCTCCCCATCCCATCCACTATTGCATCACTATAGGCATCACCCAAAGTTCCACCTGCTTCAGCTCCACTCCATCCACCATCACATCATTATAGGCATCACCCAACCTTCCACCTGCTTCAGCTCCTCCCCACCCCATCCACCTTTGCATCATTATAGGCATCACCCAACCTTCTACCTGCTTCTGCTCCTCCCCACCCCATCCGCCATCACATCATTATAGGTATCACCTGACCTTCCACCTACTTCAGCTCCACCCCACCTCATCTACCCTCACATCATTATAAGCATCACCACGTCTTCCACCTGCTTCTGCTCCTCGCCACCCCATCCACCATTGCATCATAGGCATCACCCAAACATCCACCTGCTTCTCCTCCCCACCCCATCCACCATCGCATCATTATAAGCATCACCCCACCATCCACCTGCTTCTGCTCCTCCCCACCCCATCCACCATCGCATCATTATAGGCATCACCTAACTTTCCACCTGCTGCAGCTCCACCCCACCCCATCCACCATCACATAATTATAGGCATAACCCCACCTTCCACCTGCTTCAGCTCCTCCCCATCCACTATCACATCATTATAGGCATCACCCAGCCTTCCACCTACTTCAGCTCCTTCCCACCCCATCCACCATCACATCATTATAAGCATCACCCCACCTTCCACCTGCTTCTCCTCCCCACCCCATCCACCATCGCATCATTATAGGCATCACCCAAACGTCCACCTGCTTCAGCTCCACCCCACCCATAATCACATCATTATAGGCATCCCTCAAACTTCCACCTATTTCAGCCCCTCCCGACCCAACCCACCATCACATCATTATAGGCATCACTCAACCTTCCACCTACTTCAGCCCCTCCCCACCCCATCCATCATCACATCATTATAGGCATTGCCCGTTCACCATATCAAAAGGCGATAAAGTTATATCCATCACGATTTTCGCTCCTCCAGGTTATGGGATATCTAGACCAAACAAAAGTGAAAAAGAGGCACTGGATATAGATTTTCTGTCACTCAATCAAGTTATCACTGAACACCACTGGTTCTGGTTTGGTAGCATTTCATAAAAACGGGGATGCCCTTTAGGAATGGGTGGGGGGAAGCCAGAGTTGAGAATTTGTGTCTGATGAGAGCACCAAACAAAGACCAAGAGTCCATAAGTTTTAATTATAAAATGAATTTCAAGTAGGAGAACGCAGACCATCCAGTACGCTTTGGGGGCATAACACACTTCTGCCTTCTCAGGGCTTAGGTGCTCTATGGGCTCATTTACACTTGCTTTGACTTTAACACACATTAAAGCGCCTACCATTTGTTGTGTTTTTTTGTTGATGCTTTTTTGAAGCTTGCACGATTTCAAAGTCGCATGTTAATGCGGCTTGTAGACATCTGTGTGACTTCATGCACAGATGTGTATGCAAGTTGCACCCGAAAGTGTAGTGCAGGAACTAGTTTTCAAATCAATGCCACCTTCACCGATTTGAACAGTTCATTGCCGACCATTGGATATGATTTGAACAGTTCCATTGCCGACCATTGGATGTGATTTAAACAGTTCCATTGCCGACCATTGGATGTGATTTGAACAGTTCCATTGCCGACCATTGGATGTAATTTTAAGAGTCGCATCAATTTTTATCCGGGGCTAAAGGCCATTCCTTTCCATCCCACCGAAGAAGCTTTTTGAAGGAGCTGTGACACTTTCCAAGAACAACCAAGTCTGAGTTCTGCACTGGAAAAATAATCCATATGGTGGGTAGTTTATAGGTATCTGTGGATCCACTTTATAAATAGGTTGGAAAAGACTGAGGAGAACCAGTCACTTCAAACAACAAAATATTATTTCTTAATAGTCAAGTGTGCATTGATCTACAAATCAGTACTTCCTGAACTGTTTTAGTTTGCCGATGTTCCCTGCTGTTGACACCTTTTTTGCAAATGAGGATGACTCTCAGGTACAGAGTGGAGTAGGTGATGTTTCGGTCCTTTTGGCTGGCGTTATAAAGCAACCCTATTGTATCCTAACCGTTTCCTACGTCAGTTGATAATCAGGGTTGCACAGGATCAAGGAGAAGAATAGGAGGAGACGGGCTCCAGCTCCATTGCTGTACAAACTGGTGGCACCCAGGAGACACGAAGCACAAGTGACTGGTTCTCTTTATACTTGCGACCAGCTTTGGAGCTACAAGAGATTGTAAAAGCTTGTGGGGAGATGGTGTCACATCTGTTTGGGTAGTCACTTCTGTAGTATTAGACCTGTGCAGATCTCCAGTGCACAGACATGACATTTAATACCTTCACAGTATGTCACTACTTTGGGATCGGCGTCCTATTTATTTCATGAACTGCAACCTCAGGGGGTCCCTCCAAAACTATTTCTGAAGGGTTGCCATTTTGTTGCCCGAAAAGGGCACTGTTCAACTGGTTCGTGTTGGAACCTTAAGGACGGCTGCTCACTACAGTAGACTTGCATCCTAGACATGTTCCTCAGAAAAGAGCCCTCAGCTGGAGAAGTTGAATGTTGTGTGAATCTAACCCCTTATCTTCAAGCCTATCTCCAGACAGTTTTGATTTGGTTTGCCTTAGCATTAAAATGTATGTTTGGGTTTTATTTTTGCCCAATGCTGGAGATATTTTCCCTCACAACCCATCTGTGACATCTGTATAAGAAACAAGGAGTGGTTGTCAACAGAACAGAGATTACACATCATTTCCTGTCCTGACCCCAACAGGGGTGCAAACAGCAATTAAAATCCTTACAGAGGCCTTGACACTTACCTGCTCCATCCAAAGCGAAATAAAATGTTTTGTGCTTTGGTGTGCTGGATTGATTCTTGGTTGGAGATGCTGCCATAGAAGCTTGTTCAGCTCTGTAAGTATCTTTGACTGTTCCTCATATAAGAACCAGCTCTGTAAATATCTTTGACTGTTCCCAATATAAGAACCAGTCTGGTTTCAGATAGGGGCTCAGACCTCACACAATACTTGACTCTTTTGTGGAAGGTAAGTTGGCAAAAATCAATTGCAGGCAAAATTTAATTCTTTAAAAAAGGTCATCCAGATGTGGAAAAAAAACAATCTACATTTCAACACTCGCCTTCAATGAAGAGCTGTTCCCCACAGTACCACGTCTCCACCACAAGTGGTCCTCAATCTTTTGGGTTGGATGATGCCTATCATCACTGAACCCAGAAGACTGAGCGCCTGCTGCGAGTGCTAAGCTTTACAGCCTATACCACTGCAGATACTGATGCTGGCATGGTGCCACCAACAACGCTCACTGCATCAGTTAAACCACCAAGCCTGGAGGAGACCCTATGTATCATATGAGAAGCCTGGAAAAGGTATTATTAAAACAATAAAAATACTGCCAGTGGGGTCCATCAGGGGCTGAAGTCAATCGATATTGGAGGGGGGAAGCCCAAAATTCTGGAGTTGGGCATTAAGAAGGTTGTTCTGGGTGAATGTCAACTACTACAGGTCTACATCTTGGTAGCAGAAAGAGAGGCAGAGTGCCAAAAAAAGCCCCATTACTTCATCATCCAGCCACCTTCATTGGCCACACTGACCAACTCCCTTCTTTTGTAATTCTTCACCCACATTCAATTGCCACCATGAACCCCCCCTTTCTTCTCCACCATCCATCAACCTTATTGGCCACCACTGAACAACTCCTCTGTTCTGCACTATCCACCCACCTTCACTGGCATCCACCAATCAATTCATCATCTTCCCACCTTCATCATCTACCACCAACCAACCCCTTCCTCCGTTATCATCCGCCCACCTTCATCAACCACCACTGCCCAATCCCTGCCTCCATCATCATTCATTCACCTTCATCGACCAATCCCTCCCTCCTTCATCAGCCACCACCAACCAACCCCTTCCTCCGTTATCATCTGCCCACCTTCATCAACCACCATCGCCCAATCTGTGCCTCCTTCATCATTCACTCACCATCGACCAATTCCTCCCTCCTTTCTCATCTTCCTACCTTCATCAGCTACCACCAACCAACCCCTTCATCCGTCATAATCCACCCACTTTATTCAACCACCACTGCCCAATCCCTGCCTCCTTCATCATTCACTCACCTTCATCGACCAATCCCTCCCTCCATCATCTTCCCACCTTCATTAGCCACCACCAGCCAACCCCTTCCTTCGTCATCATCCGCCCACCTTTATTTGCCGTGTTGGAAGTGTTGCTTCCAGTGCCCTGGACTTCAACTCCCAGCATCCCTTTCTACACCCTCCAGGCTAGATTGACGAATGAAAAAGGACAGGACTGGCAGTGGGAGTGACCTGCCTCAGGGGTGACACTGCCGGGCTGCTTGGATAGAAGGCAGCATTACGACTTCAGCTGCAGCTAACAGGAGAGGGTGACAATGCTGCGGATATTTTCACAGCGTTGTCACCCTTTTGCAGGAAGTGGCTTAATCTCCATTATAAGGGCAGGACCAACAGGTATGAATAATGAAGGAAATGGTACAATTGTCATTAAAACCAGGGAGGTATAACATGCAAAGGTAATTTTTTTTCCTTTTTTTATAATTGGATACATTTTACAAAGCTTATTACTTTTTTAAAATACAATCATTATAATTGTTACCAAATAATACCAATAATATCCTAACAACTCCTAATTATGATACACATTGGACAATTCCATAAACAAAAGTTAAATCAAAACCGGAAATAGTCCCGACCACAGACTTCCAGTTTGTGTGTGCCACTGACTTCTACAACGACGGCAAGGCCACGCCCCTCCCAACTCTGACTGGCCCAACTGCCGCGATGTCTTCAGCTACTTTAGACGCTAGAGGCCAACGTAGAGGGGGTCTGTCGGCGGGCGGCCATGTTCCTGTAGCCCTAGTTTACACAACGAACTGAAAACGCGACTCATAGAAGCTAAAATTCTTCCGTTTTACTTTTAATTAATTTCTTAATACATTTGAACATATTTTGAATACAGCATGATCTAAAGAAGAGAGCTCAGCAGAACTCTTGCCGCCATTTTTTTGTAGCTCATCAGTGACATCCCCCTTAGGTTGGTAATAGACTACATCTCCCAGAATCCTTTGCTCAGCCCACTCTTCATTTCCTGTGTGGGAGCAAGAATTCAAGTCTCTGGGCTGCTGGACTGAGAGGTAGTCACAAGAACAGTGATGGAAGTGGTTGATGTCATTGATGGTGGCGGTTTTGGACAACCTAAGTGTGGGGGATGACAACACAGCATTAACTGGGCATAGAGTAATGGTCTCCAAACTCTGGTCCCTTGTTAGTTTCTATGTGGCCCTTTGGGGCAATATTTCATCATCTGTCACCAACAATGGGGCACAGTTCCAACCCAATGAAACCAATAATGGGGCACAATTCCTCCCAGTGACACCAAAGATGGTGCAAGATTCTTCCCACCCAATGAAAACAACAATGGGGCACAATTATTATTCTTATTATACAGGATTTATATAGCGCCAACAGTTTGCTCAGCAACAATACAGTTCAATACAAGAGGGTTAGGAGGGCCCTGCTCCTTGGAGCTTACAATCTAGGAGGGAGGGGCTAGTGGTACAAAAGGTAGTAACTGTGGGGGATGGACTGGTAGAAGGAGTAGAAGATTCTATTATTAGCTGAGGGCAGGATAGGCTTCCCTGAAGAGATAGGTTTTCAGAGATCGCCTAAAAGTGAGCAGAGTAGGCGATAGGCTGATAAATTGGGGTAGAGAGTTCCAGAAGGTGGGGGAAGCTCTGGAGAAGTCCTGGAGACAAGGGAACTAGAGAGTAGGAGATCGTGTGATAAGCGGAGAGTACGGTTTGGGTGGTATTTGGAGACAAGATCGGTGATGTAATTTGGGGGCGGACTTATAGATGGCTTTATATGTTATTGTTAATGTTTTGAATTGTATCCATTGGGTAATGGGAAGCCAGTGGAGGGATTGGCAGAGAGGGATGGAGGACACTGAGTGGAGGCCAGTGGAGGGATTGGCAGAAAGGGATGGAGGACACTGAGTGGAGGCCAGTGGAGGGATTGGCAGAGAGGGGTGGAGGACAGTGAGTGGAGGCCAGTGGAGGGATTGGCAGAGAGGGGTGGAGGACACTGAGTGGAGGCCAGTGGAGGGATTGGCAGAGAGGGGTGACTGATACAGAATGGTTAGTAAGGTGGATGAGTGACACCAAAGATGGGACAAGATTCTTCCCACCCAATGAAAACAACAATGGGGCACAATTCCTCCCAGTGACACCAAAGATGGGGCAAGATTCTTCCCACCCAATGAAAACAACAATGGGGCACTATTCCTCCCAATGACACCAACAATGGGGCATGATTCTTCCCATTCAATGACACCAATGGTGGGGCACAATTCCTCACACTGACACCAAAGATAGGGCGTTGTTTACTCCCACTGATGCCAGGACATTTTCTACAGCCAATGGCCCTAGTCTACCCCCTCCTAAAGTGAAGGACCATAAACTGGCCCTTTGTTTAAAAAGTTTAAAGACCCCCTGGTATAGATTATCTACTAACTGTATAGTTGTTATTTTGGGTTCACGTCTTTGCCTCGGTAAACATTGTTGAAGGTATAACTCTGTTAGTTCAACTCCTCGCAGTGAAATCTCCAGCCTGGCAAATTATTTTCGAGAAATGGTCCAACCCTAGTTTATTGCTGTATGTATCTTCCATTGGGGAGATTCGACCTCTCTGCTTGCCCTGGCGACCACTGCTACCGAGACTGGGTGGAGGGGGTCACAAAAAATACCAAGTTTTGTGTTGTCACCAGAACAGCAGTAGAAGGAAGGAAGACGTGTTCTGGTGACAACTGTCTGGGAGAGGTTTTCCATTTTCTAGAGGAATCTTTTTGGCTTCCTGTTGAGTTTCTGAGATAGGAAGTGAAGGGAGATCACCCTAATGGGACACGGATGTTGGGTTTTAACCGTTCTATATGTTAATTTTTTACTTTAGCTGCGCTTTAATGCAAACCTCTGTCCACCAAAAATAAGGCCAAGTCGAGCAAAATAAACTTTTTTTGACTTTATTGTCCTCAATAGGGATCTTATATCATGCGGTTTTTTTTTCCACAGGTGTGTACAGGACCAGAGTCTATTACTTCCCGATGTCTATATCCTGGTCTATAAACCCAACCAAGGAGGGTCCAGAGATCAGAACCTTCAATATGGATATGTTGAATGACAAGGAGAGGATACTTACAATGACAAGAAACAAGCACTCCAGGTTGGTGCTAGTCCAGCTCCCACTCATTGACATGACTAGGCCTCCAGGATCTATGCATTATTCTCCTACCTATATTAAAGAGGAACCTCTCTCATGTGCAGAACAACCCCCACAGCCTGAGAATCCTAGACCTGCAGACTATGCTAAAGCTACCAGAATAAAGGTGGAACCCCTTTCATGTCAAGAAGAACATGTCCCACACTCAGACACATCAACTCCTGCGGGTCATTCGCAAGGGTCATCTGTTAAGGAGGAGGTAACCTCTTATGAAGAGCAACATTTCCCTCTTTTCACTCCTACACATCATACCCATTATTCCATGACTTCTGTAAAGGAGGAACCCCTGTCAGCTAAAGACCACCTCCTCCATCTTGCCATCTCCAAACCTACACATCATACAAAATATCAGTCTGCTCATAATGGTGAGGAACCTCTTCCAGTTGTAGAACATTTCCCCCATCCTGACATCTCCACACCAACACGTCATACAAAATATTGGTCTACTCATAGTGTTGAGGGACTTCTTCCAGTTGTGGAACATTTCTCCCATCCTGACTCTTCCACACTTACTCATCCATCTACTCATATTAAGACGAGAACTCCCCCAGTTGGAGAACACCTTCCATACCCTGACCTGTCCAAACCTTGTACAAACTTTATGTATTTTAAGGAGGAGCCCCTCTTAAGCGAAGAAAACAATCTCAGCAACACCGATGCTTCTTCATCCACAGATATTTCTCTCCTCATTAAGAGGGCTTCTGACTCATGTAACAAACTCACGGATGATGACGATGAAAAGTATTTACCTGATGGTCCTATGAAACCTTTGTATGCTAAGCCAGTGGAGGCCTCATTTTCATGTCAAGAGGGGACTGTTTCTGACACGGCCCACACGCCTGATGGGACTACGTTTGTATGTGCTGAGAGTGAGAAGTTCTTCAGCGACATTTCAAGTCTAAACAAGCACCGAAGAGATCATGTTGAAAAAGAAACTTTCCAGAGTTGCGAATCGAGAAGGTGTCTGACAAAGAGGACACATGGTGGCCGTCAAATGACTTCTGGGCAACCAAGACTGTACGAATGCTTTGAGTGTGGTGAATGTTTTCCACGCAATTCTCAACTGGTTTTTCACCAAAGATCTCACATGGGGGAGGAACCATTTGTCTGCTCGGAGTGTGGGAAATGCTTCCAAAGTCAGGGACAGCTTACCTCCCACCACAAGACTCACTCGTGTGAAAAACCCTTTGAGTGTCACGAGTGCGGGAAGTGTTTTCTCACCAAAGCTCAAGTGGTTGTCCATGAGAGAACACACACAGGGGAAAGACCGTTCCCGTGTATTTTGTGCGGTAAGCGATTTGCCGAGAAAGGGAAGTTGATCCGGCATGAAAGGACCCATACGGGGGAGAAACCCTACAGCTGCTCTGAATGTGGGAAACAGTTTGCAGAAAAGGGTAAGTTAGGCAGACATCTACGAACGCACAGAGGCGAAAAATGCACAGACTTTCTAAAAAGTTTCCCATGCAACACCAATCTAGTCCACCAAATAACCCACCTTGAAGAGAAGCCTTTTGAATGTACAGAGTGTGGGAAGTGTTTCAGCAACAACAAACAGTTTGTCGTCCATCGGAGAATTCACACGGGTGAAAAGCCCTTTGAGTGCGAGATGTGCGGAAAACGCTTCACAGAGAAAGGGAAGCTGTTGAGGCATCAACGATCCCACACGGGTGAGAGGCCCTTTGCGTGCGAAGAGTGTGGGAAAGGATTTGCGGAAAAAGGGAAGCTTGCCCGGCACAAGAAAATCCACGCTACTGAGAAAGAATGTCGGTGCTCAGAATGCGGTAAGGATCTCAGGAACAAATTGTCTTTGGTGATCCACCAGAGGCTTCACACTGGAACAAAGCCCTTTGTGTGTTCGGAATGCGGCCGACGTTACACGTACAAGTCCTCGCTCACCAAGCACATGAACGTCCACTCCCAGGAGAAGTGCTATGCCTGCACCGAGTGCGAGAGAGTCTTCAGTGAAGAACGCAACCTGACCAGGCACTACCAAACCCACACCGGCGAGAAACGCTTCAACTGCTCTGAGTGCAACAGGAACTACAGCGACAAGTCTTCCTTGGTCATTCACCTTCGACGTCACATGGGAGAGAAACCATTTGTGTGCTCGGAATGTGGGATGGCCTTTTGCGACCGCTCATCCCTGGGCAAACACCAGCGAAGGCACAAAGATTACAAGCAGAGTTTGGTGGAGCATTAACAGTCCGTATTGGGAGGAGAAAGTACAAGGTTTTAGGACCACGAACAATATGCATTATAATAAGTAGACATTGTGTTTTGAAGGCAAAGTATAGATACATTTGCATCAGTGGTCTCCAAACTGCAGCCCAGGGGCTGGATGTGGCCCTTTGGTTGCCTTTATGTGGCACTGGTTCACCAACTGACACCAATAATGGGCCACCATTCCCCCTACTGACACCATTTATGGACCACTATTCTTCCTCTTGATACCAACTAGACACTATTCCTCTTTTTAAAACCAATTATGGGGACACTATTCCTCCCACTTACGTTAACGATGGGGCACCATTCTTCCCACTGACATCAACGATGGGGCAATATTCCTCCCACTGACACCAATAATGGGCCACCATTCCCCCTACTGACACCATCTATGGGCTACTATACTTCCTATCGATACCAACAATAGGACACTATTCTTCCCAATAAAACCAATGATGGGGCACTATTCCTCCCACTGAAAACAACAATGGGGCACTATTCCGCCCACTTACACCAATAATGGGCCACCATTCCCACTACTGACACCATCCATGGACCAATATTCTTCTTATTGATACCAAAAACTGGACACTATTCCTCCCTTTAAAACCAATTATGAGGACACTATTCCTCCCACTTACATTAACGAGGAACCATTCTTCCCACTGACATCAATGATGGGACACTATTCCTCCCCCTGACACCAATAATGGGCCACCATTCCCCCTACTGTCACCATCTATGGGTCACTATTCTTCCTATTGATACCAATAACTGGACACTATTCCTCCCTTTAAAACCAATTATGAAGACACTATTCCTCCCACTTACATTAACGATGGGGCACCATTCTTCCCACTGATATCAACGATGGTGCACTATTCTTCCCACTGACACCAATAATGGGCCACCATTCCCCCTACTGACACCATCTATGGGCTACTATTCTTCCTATTGATACCAACAATAGGACACTATTCTTCCCAATAAAACCAATGATGGGGCACTGTTCCTCCCACTTACATCAACAATGAGGCACTATTCCTCCCACTGACATCAACGATGGGGTACCATTCTTCTCACTGACATCAACGATGGGGAACCATTCTTCTCACTTATATCAGCGATGGGGCACTATTCCTCCCACTGACATCAACGATGGGGCACCATTCTTCTTACTGACATCAAAGATGGGCACCATTCTTCCCACTGACATCAACGATGGGGCACCATTCTTCCCACTGACATCAACGATGGGGCACCATTCTTCTTACTGACATCAACGTTGGGGCACCATTCTTCTTACTGACATCAACGAAGGGGCACCATTCTTCCCACTGACATCAACGATGGGGCACCATTCTTCCACTGACATCAAAGATGGGGCACCATTCTTCCCACTGACATCAACGATGGGGCACCATTCTTCCCACTGACATCAACGATGGGCACCATTCTTCTTACTGACCTCAACGATGGGGCACTATTCCTCTTACTGACATCAAAGATGGGGCACCATTCTTCCCACTGACATCAACGATGGGGCACCATTCTTCCCACTGACATTAAAGATGGGGCACCATTCTTCCCACTGACATCAACGATGGGGCACCATTCTTCTTACTGACATCAACGATGGGGCACCATTCTTCCCACTGACATCAACGATGGGGCACCATTCTTCCCACTGACATCAATGATGGGGCACCATTCTTCCCACTGACATCAACGATGGGGCACCATTCTTCCCACTGACATCAACGATGGGGCACCATTCTTTTTACTGACATCAACGATGGGGCACCATTCTTCTTACTGACCTCAACGATGGGGCACTATTCCTCTTACTGACATCAAAGATGGGGCACCATTCTTCCCACTGACATCAACGATGGGGCACCATTCTTCCCACTGACATTAAAGATGGGGCACCATTCTTCCCACTGACATCAACGATTCTTCTTACTGACATCAACGATGGGGCACCATTCTTCCCACGGACATCAACGATGGGGCACCATTCTTCTTACTGACATCAACGATTGGGCACCATTCTTTTTACTGACATCAACGATGGGGCACCATTCTTCTTGCTGACATCAACGATGGGGCACCATTCTTCCCACTGACATCAACGATGGGGCACCATTCTTCCCACTGACATCAACGATGGGGCACCATTCTTTTTACTGACATCAACGATGGGGCACCATTCTTCTTACTGACCTCAACGATGGGGCACTATTCCTCTTACTGACATCAAAGATGGGGCACCATTCTTCCCACTGACATCAACGATGGGGCACCATTCTTCCCACTGACATTAAAGATGGGGCACCATTCTTCCCACTGACATCAATGATTCTTCTTACTGACATCAACGATGGGGCACCATTCTTCCCACGGACATCAACGATGGGGCACCATTCTTCTTACTGACATCAACGATGGGGCACCATTCTTCCCACTGACATCAACGATGGGGCACCATTCTTTTTACTGACATCAGCGATGGGGCACCATTCTTCTTGCTGACATCAATGATGGGGCACCATTCTTCCCACTGACATCAACGATGGGGCACCATTCTTCCCACTGACATCAAAGATGGGGCACCATTCTTCCCACTGACATCAAAGATGGGGCACCATTCTTCCCACTGACATCAACGATAGGGCACCATTTTTCTCACTGACATCAACAATGGGGCACCATTCTTCTCACTGACATCAACGATGGGGCACCATTCTTCCCACTGACATCAACGATGGGGCACCATTCTTTTCACTGACATCAACGATGGGGCACCATTCTTCCCACTGACATCAAGGATTGGGGCACCATTCTTCTCACTGACATCAAGGATTGGGGCACCATTCTTCTCACTGACATCAACGATGGGGCACCATTCTTCTTACTGACATCAACGATGGGGCACCATTCTTCTCGCTGACATCAACGATGGGGCACCATTCTTCTCACTGACATCAACGATGGGGCACCATTCTTCTCGCTGACATCAACGATGGGGCACCATTCTTCCCACTGACATCAACGATGGGGCACCATTCTTCTCACTGACATCAACGATGGGGCACCATTCTTCTCACTGACATCAACGATGGGCCACCATTCTTCTTACTGACATCGATGGGGCACCATTCTTCTTACTGACATTAACGATGGGGCACCATTCTTCCCACGGACACCAATGATGGGGCACCATTCTTCTCAATGACATCAACGATGTAGCACTATTCCTCCCACTGACATCAAAAATGGGCCACCATTCCCCCTACTGGCACCATCTATGGGCCACTATCCTTCCTATTGATACCAACAAGGGGACACTATTCCTCCCTTTAAAACCAAGGATGGAGCACTGATAGATTTGGCATTTTTTACTCCCACTGGCCACAGTCCGACGCCTCTAAATCCTGAAGGACAGTTTGGAGACCCCTGATTTACATAAAACATTATTCATATTTTATAGAAATAAAAGGTTATTTTTGTTCTTGAAGGAACATTTTTGCAGGACAATTTGTCAGATATTTTGTCTAATAAAATAGTTTTCCTATAGTGATACTCTTGACTATAATGATGTACAGGGGTGCGCAGACGGGCATATCAATTGCTAAAACGGGCCTTACAATTCAGTTCAGAGAAAAAAATGTGTTCCAAAAAAAAAATATTGAAAGGGATCCTGTTTTAAGACGGAAGATGGGGCCTCCTGGTGAGAAAACAAACATAAAATGGAAAATATGTATGGTAGAGCCCGCCTCTGGCTGGAGGATGTCAAGCATCAACTATCCCTTTCCTCTCCAGCCTGACTCTCCCTGGCTCCGCCTGTGACGATCGCGGCGCCAGACCCCAGCCCTTCTCACCAAACTCGTGACCGAAGGACTAGCCAATCTAAAACCGCGCTGTCATGTGCGTAACAATGCCACGCCCAGCTGCACCCTGCACAAAGATTTTCCAGCTAATGGACCACAATCTGTGTACTTGCAGCCTGGGAGCGATTGTTACAGGGTCAGGTTAATTACGCCATTAACCCTTCACATTGCCACCACCTCCTTTTTGTACAGAGAAAGAGGAAACTCAGCAATATCAGCAATAACACTATGATGTTGAATAATCGTCTGGATACCACTGTCAACGCAGGCAGGGATATATAAAGGTTTAAACACACAGTAGCGCTCTTCAGAGACAGGGGTTCTTAGTTTGCATTAAAGAGCTTTCAGAAAGTAAGATTTATTACTAAAAGGTCAAAAGGGTGCAATAAAAATATTTACAGAAAAAGTTGTAGCCAATATATATATATATATATATATATATATATATATATATAAATATACAGCGAGCAATAACACAGCAAAGAGATAACAGAAAGAAATTTAGGGAGGTAAAGTACTTGCCAAACGTCTTGGTTTAAGCAGATCAAGTTTCAGAGCAGAAGGGCGCCTTATCTCCCAAAGTTGGTTCCGATGTTAAAAGGGAGATTTCTTCAACGTAGCTCAATGCAGCTCAGCTTAAGCTTAACTTAACAGCCTTTTTCTAGGAACTCAGCAGGGTGTCTCCTTAAAGCAGAAAACCAATCGCCTCATTTGGGGAGGGGTGTTGTAGGCGGGGAGCTCAGGCTATGACCAAATCCCTCACAAATTATACTATGGTCAATAACTTTTCCTAGGTACGTGTAACATTCTATCTACGGGTAGAATAATACGCAGATTCATTTGCTGAACGTCTAGGTATGAAATATGACATACCTGCTGGGATGGTTGAGGAGAAATCATTTTCTGCTCTCCTGTAGATGTCAGATAGGGGGTGTAATATATCAGACGACTTGTATTAAAGTGACCGGTCTGAATATATGCCCGGTTTTTATGTAAGTCTTTCATATTCCAAGGTATGTAATCATAGGGGAAAGTGGATCTTGAATGTGATGTCTGCTTTATGGCTTATCTGGAATGTCTTTGGAGCTCAGCGAAGGACTGGTTTATGGTTTTACGATCCTTTTCCAAGCAGAGTCTCGCAGACATACGGGGGCCAGGCTAATTGGGGTTTATAGCCATGAGCCTTGATGCCTTTTTGAACTCAGCATCCAGGGACCACGTGTCACTCAACAGAGAGGGAGGGGGGATGAGGGAATCTGATTTGGGAATACAAAATGATAGAAGATGGAGGTCTTTGCCAAAATGGAGGTTCACATCCATCTCTGTGTGCACGATTGCTACACAGCCCCCTTTCATACATTGGATTTCAGTTCTTTCCATCATAGCGGCTCAGCAGCACATACAGATACAGCCTGTGTAGGACTGCCCGCTCCTCCAGACTGACATTCACCGGGCAGATTTACATAACTCCTCCCAAGAGCCAGCCCACTGCTTGTATAAGGACTGAGGGCTCCTGTGAGAGGAATACTGAGGCGGGGTGCTGTGATGTTTTCTTGAAGCTATGCACAGCACCCTGTTGGCCCCTCCCATCAGCCATGATCTGCCTGCATTGCACCCTGTTGGCCCCTCCCATCAGCCACGATCTGCTTGCATTGCATATGGAAGCACAGAGATAATGTTATTGGGCCTATAGTAAGGTATGTAAAAAAAAACAAAATGTTTTATTATTTTCATTTAACATGTTGATGAGGGGGGAGGAGCCAATGAAGGAAAAATATACGCAGATTAGACTTCAGTTTTAAAGTGTACCTGTGCACAGATCGACAGCTCTAGCCATATATCCTGTTAAGGCAAAACGAGAAATTACCGATTGTGTTCCTATTCGAATCCAGTGTGGAACAACCAATGAACATTCGTTGCGATCATGCACGCTGCTCGATGCACACTACACGGCCCATAGTCCATCTCAGAAGCGAGCAAGAGAGGATGGCTTCCTGCCTGCATACAGGGGGACCATGGAGAATAAAGTGCTAATGCCATTCTGTTAAGGAGACAGAATAAAAATGAAAGCTTTATTCCCTTCCTCGGGCCAGTATGTTCATCGCAGGTATTGGATTAAACTTGAATTCCAGGGATTCAGCTCCTTTGTAAAAAAGTGAAGGCTCACAAGGAGTTAAGTCTAGGGAGGTGCATGGCATCTCCTGGACAGATCTCTTATTATTTACATGAGTTTTCTTGCACTCCTGGAAGACGGCTATCACTGTATTTCCGAGAGCCCAACACTGATGCTTCAGGTCTAAGCATCTCAAAATTAGAGTTGCTACAGCTCCTATGCCCGTCCCTCCCTTCCTCCTGCCCATTCACAGGAGCCTTTGTATTATGTGAATTAATACAAAAAATACAAAGGCTTCTTTGAATGGGCAGCAGAGGGGAAGGACAGACATAACTGCTTTGTCTGCCTCTCTTTCACAGCCCTGAGTGTGTCAGTGTATGCTCAGGCAGAGCCATAAACCTGTCAGATATAAATAATAGAAGTTCAGGGGGTGTCATGCACCTCCTTGGACTTCACTCGTAGTGTGGATACTAACATTCATAGGTAAAGTTGATCCAGGGAATATCCGATTGCCTCTTGGGGGATCAGGAAGGAATTTTTTCCCCTGCAGGAGCAAATTGGAAAATGCTTTGCTGGGTTTTTTTGCCTTCCTCTGGATCAATGTTGGGTATAGGATAACTTTTTTTTGCTTGAACTAGATGGGCTTTTCACCCAGACTAATGCAGGCCATAGACAGTTCGTTTATTGCCCAATTTTTCATCCGAAAGAATAATCGGCCGATTTTTGCACCGTTAGCGAGGCAATGTCATTGGCCGATTTTCGTGGTTCTTCCTGTACTGCTAGGGTGATAGTATGTAAAAAAAAACAAATAATAATATAAAAAAATACAAATTAAAAAAAAATGTTTAAAAATTATAGTTTTTGGTTATAAACTAATTTGGGTTATTTTTTTTTACTAAAAAGATAACGGAATAAATTTTGGCCAAGATTTATGATGAAAATTTATTTATTTGCAAACTTTTATAAGAAAAACACTTTGTTTCAAAATTTTTGGACTTTTTCATTTACATAGCAAAAAAAATAAAAATCCCAGCGGTGAATAAATACCACCAAAATAAAGCTTTATCTGTCTCAAAAAAATTCATATGGGTACAGTGTTGCATGACCGCGTAATTGTGATAGCGCTGAAAGCTGAAAATTGGCCTGGACAGGAAGGGGGTGAAAGTGTCCAGACTGGAAGGGGGTTATAGTGTCCGGACTGGAAGGGGGGGAAAGCGTCCGGACTGAAAAGGGGGGGGGGGAAGCGTCCGGACTGAAAAGGGGGGGGGGGAAGCGTCCGGACTGGAAGGGGGGGGAAAGCGTCCGGGCTGGAAGGGGGGGGGAGCGTCCGGGCTGGAAGGGGGGGGGGAGCGTCCGGGCTGGAAGGGGGGGGGGAAGCGTCCGGGCTGGAAGGGGGGGGGGGGAAGCGTCCGGGCTGGAAGGGGGGGGGGGAGCGTCCGGGCTGGAAGGGGGGGGAAAGCGTCCGGGCTGGAAGGGGGGGAAAGCGTCCGGGCTGGAAGGTGGGGAAAGCGTCCGGGCTGGAAGGTGGGGAAAGCGCCCGGGCTGGAAGGTGGGGAA